>NW_025401664.1:262693-454570 GCF_020080835.1 Cotesia glomerata
CTCAAATGCATTGAAATATTATTTCTCTGAACTCAGTGAGCTCAAAATATCACATAAATTATATTTTGAGCTTAAGAATCTCAAAAATTTTCAACTTCTCGCTCCGAAAATCAAAGATTTTTAAAAATCGAGAAGTTATTGTTTTCACCCCGTTTTGCAAAAATCGAGTTTTCATCAGATCTCGACGTTTGAAGGTCACAGGAAGCTTCCCTGACTGTCCCTGCAAGGTTGTCACTGTGTGTGTGTGTGTGTGTGTGTGTATGTGTGTATGTGTGTGTGTGTGTGTGTGTGTGTGTGTTTGTGTGTGTGTGTGTGTATGTGTGTGTGTGTGTGTGTGACCCTCTTATAACTTTTAAACGGCTTGACCGATTTCATCGCGGTTGGTGCCATTCCAAAGGTCTTGACCAAACTTAGATTTTCAATACACTTTGGACCGATTCAGACCGGTAGATTTGGAGAAATTTTGAGAAATCTCAGAAAAATTTTTGTTGAAAGTGGTTTTTTTGGAATAACTTTTAAACGGCCTCATCGATTAACTTCAAAAACTAATCCGCTCTTAAGCTTGAAAAACCACGTCGATCACCGCTAATCCGGTCAAAATCGATTGATTCGTTCAAGAGATAGCATGAACGAAAAAAAACCGAAAAAACTGTTTTTTTCACATAACATCGACATTTCTTGACGAATTGTTTTTAGTGATAGAGAATAATTATTAGAGCTTAAAAAACAGCATCGATTACAGCCAAGAACATGAAAATCGGTTGATTAGTTCAAGAGATATTGTCAACGAAATATTCGACAACAAGTGTTTTTTTAACATAACTCTGACATTTCCTGTTGGATCACTTTTAAGGGGGTTTTCTAGTCTAGAGGCCCGAATTCCGAGCGTACGTTTCTTAGCAGTCGATAAAGAAAAAAGCATTTGATATTTGGACTGTCAATTTTCTTATCATTTGTTTACTTATATTCAGAGAGTACACAACATTAATATCAAAAAAAAAAAAATTTTTTTTATTGAGTTATGCGTCCTTGAAGTAGAAAGGAGAAAAAAAAGGCCGTGTCCTCGTAGCCATGATTTCTACCCTTGTGATCATCTGAAAAATAAAACAATGATGAATTCTTGATAAGTATGAATGTCGCTCTCGCATGAACCACAAAACTAAAAAAAAAATTTTTTTCCTAAAATGGCGGCTACTCAGAAAAAAAGGTCAATTTTTTCAATAATTTCTTAACTTTGTCGAATTTTTTAAAATTATTAAAAATTTCAAATTTTCATTTTTTGATGATTCATGCGAGAGCGACAGTAGTATTTATCAAGAATCTATCATTACTTTATTTTTCAAATGACCATAAGGGTAGAAATCATGGCTACGAAGACACGATTTTTTTTTCCCCCTCTACTTCAAGGACGCATAACTCGATAAAAAAAAATTTTTTTTTTGAAATTGATTTTGTGTACTCTCTGAATATAAATAAACAACTGATAAAAAAATGGGCAGTAAAAATATTAAATGCTTTTTTTTTTATCGACTGCCAAAAAACGCTCGAAATTCGGGCCTCTAGACTAAAAGACACCCTTAATCTGATGATATAACTATAAAAGCTCAAAAAACCACGTCCATCGCTGCTAAGAACGTCAAAATCAGTTGATTAATTAGAAAGATATCGATAACGGAAAATTTGGAAATAAGTTTTTCTAATTTCTTAACTCAAAATTCAATTTTTTTGAATCAAAAAAATCATTTTCTTAAAAATAGAATTTTTTGATAGAAAATTTTGATTCTTAAGTTAAATTAACTTTTTTTTATCAGTAAAATAAAACTGTTCTCCAAAAATTGTCATCAATAATTGTTAATATTGGATTATGGTTATATTATTTTATTGTTTAATGAAAAATAACTATTCTTTTATAATGCTTTTATTGAATTGTGACTTAAGAGGAATATCTTTACAAGGAGCGCTCTTGTAAGCAACTGACTAAAACTCAAATTAAAAAGTGTAATAATATTTCAGTCACACATACTTAATAATAACAATAATAATAATAATAAAACTTATAACTATACTTATTGCTATAAGTGGATTAATTTTGAACTCTAGTATAAATAATGACGCATATTCCAACAGTTAAAAACTAAAAAATGTGTACACACGAATACTTATGAATACATACTCTTGTTATGTCCGAATTAATTATAATTAAATAATTATTGGTAGTGTGGGCCTTGAGGAGGCTCGGACACGTTTTTAGATAGATTTTCTCTTGTAGGCAAGCTACAAGAGTTTTATTTTTGTTGTGGATTTCGAACGCCTCCCGGTAACCAGGAGTTCCAACGGCGAATTAAAAGGGAAGTCGATATCAAATACTGAACTCACAGTTGTCCTTTATGATTTTTCCAGTTGATTCGAATTGAATTGGTCGATCGGTTGATCCTGGGTTGGATTCTCCTCTTTCTCTCGTGATGTAGATCAGTGTACTCGAAGAGGTTCAGGATCTTAATTTAGAATAAAGAGAAACAAGAAGTTCTGGTCTTTATGATTTATTCAATTATTCGCCCTGTGAGCGAGACGCACTCAATGTACACTAATTCACTTATGAACTATCACTTATTTCTATGTTTTGACAGATAGAATGTTTATTAAAATTGAGTTCGTAAACAGAGTAACGACTCTGACAGACACTAAGATCCGCCGTTAACAGATAATAGGACGAAAGGTTATAATTTTGATATCACTACGGCCACGGGGCCCTCGATTCTGCTCGAAAAGCACACTGTCGTGGTTCGTAGAAGATGAGATTAAAGGTTGAGATGAATTTAGATTTTGTATACGCGACCGAGTGCTGTATACTGCCTTATACGTAACGCGGTATAAGGACCCACACGGGTTCTACGAAGATACCTTCCTTCGTATTCTTTAATAAAAGAGTGAACATTTGATCCGTGGTGTTTGGTGGTTTTTATACACCCGGATCGTGATTTTCGGAAGGGAGTTGAATTTTGTTATTGGTCTAAAATTGCAATTTGACAGAACGTGGACAGTGTGCTCATTTCTTCATCGAGGTGTTGTCCGAGTGATTGCCGAAACTAATAAAGTGCAAGCGTTGTACTTTTCGTTGTAATAAAGTGCAAGCGTTGTACTTTTCATCGAAGGGAGAGACCCTGTTTGTTATATGAGGCAACGCCGGATATAACACTATCCTCCCCAAAAGAAGGGGTGCCTCGGCATCTCCTCTTTTGAAGTTGCGGGTGTCTCTCCTTTGGTGGAAAGGCATCGCCTCACTTTTATTAATTGTATAATATTTATTAGTCTTATTCTAACAATAATAATTTTTATTTCGTTATTGAGTGCGTTTCTGCCCTTTACATGTGTAAATATATAGTTTTATAGTATAGGATAAATTATATATGTTTACAATTATATGATTATATATCTCTAGTTACATTATGGTTCTTATATAAAATTGTTGGTAATAGCAGCATTTTTTTTTTTTTTTTTTTTGCGGTTTTTCTGTAACAGGAGTGTATTTTTATTCGATGGCTCGTTTTAGTTTACTAGGGTGTTTAATTAAACGTTTTCCGTTTGGGAGTTCTAATATTAAACACCCTTTGTCGGTGATGTCTACGATTTCGAAAGGGCCTTTATAGTACACGCCAAGTTTGTTTTTGCGAGTTTCATTTAGGTTATATACAAAGTCTCCTATTTGGAAGTCTATGGGGTGTAAGTTTTTGTCGAATCTTTCTTTGGATCTTAATTTTGACTCGACTAATGAATCGCGAGCGACGCTGCGGGTATGGCTTAGGCGGTTCATCAAGTCCACTAAGTAGTCGGGATATGTTTCGATTTTTTCGTAGTCCGGGAATTCAGTTGGGGCACGTGCCTTTTTCCCGTATACTAACTCGTACGGGGTGAATTTTGTTCCAGTGTGAACCGAGGTGTTATAGTTGAACATGGCCATTGGTAGATATTCGTCCCAGTCTGAGTATGATTCAACGAAAACTCGGAGGTATTCGACGAGAGTTTGATGACTTCTCTCCAGAGATCCATTGGCTTGAGGGTAGTAGCCAGAGGTCGTTACTCTCCTTATTTTTAGAATTTCTGACATTTTTGCCAGCAGTTTGGAGGTGAATGACGTTCCTCTGTCTGATAGATTGTCCTGGGGCATCCGTATAGGCAGATGTACTGGGTGATCAGGGCTTCTGCGACGGTTTGTGTCCTGATGTCTGGTACTGCTATGGCTGCGCAGTGTTTTGTGAAATTATCTTGTATGGTGAGAATATGTACGTTGCCTTTTGCCGTCATAGGTAGTGGTCCTACGGTGTCTATTGAGATTTTCTCGAAGGCGTCGGATGGTGTGTCAGTTATAACCATGGGTTGTTTAGTTTTTATTCGAGATAATTTCTTTTGTTGGCATGTGTCGCATCTCAGGATGTATTGATAGATTTGTTCTTTTCATTCCGGGCCAATAAAATTTTTCTCTTATCCTCCAATATGTTTTGAGGACTCCTTTGTTTCCTCCGATAAGGCTTGCGTGTTTTTCTTTTGATGATCTCAGGTCGCAGTTCCTCGGATGGAACGGAGATTTCACCGTCGCAGAGAGTTATCTGTACGGGGCAGTCTCGGAGTTCTTTAATAGGTGAGGTTGTATGTTGATAGTTCCGAATCCATCTCCCTTTTGAGCCATTCTTATGGAGTGTATCTCGTATCGTTCCAAGGCGAGGCGGAAGCTTTGAAGTCCGTTTATTAGGTCTTCGGTTGATATTTTTGTTCGGTGATACTCGCCGATAAAGATAGTGAAGATCCGATATTTGCCAATTTTTGTCACCAGGACGTCTCCTTTGTGTGGTTTGGCTTGTTTCAGATCGTCTGTGTCGATGAATTTTAGATCTCGGAGTAGTTTCGCTGTGGGAGTGGGAAGTTCACAATCTGTAGTAAGGAAGTGAGCGATGTTATCTCGAGCGTATGTGAGTCCATCTCGGCTGGCTATTAGTTCTACTACTCTTAATTCATCAGGTCTATCTTGTGCTGGTTCTATTGGCTCAGTAATTTTTCCATCCCCCTCTAGGTTTTTGTCTAGGTGGGTTATTGTTTAGGTCTCTGTCCTCTTCGGAAGATGTTTCTGGAGGCATTAGGATGGTTGCTGTTTTTCTCTCGGGTTTGTGAGATTTTGTTGACGTGGTAGAGTCGTTGGTTGTTGGTGGATTTGTACTTTCTGGATTTTGTTGAGGCGTTAAGGTCACAGATGTTTCTAGAGAAGTCGTGTCTTCTTTCGTTAGGTTGTTCTGGAGGTAGATGTAGGTTGTCCCTGTCTTTTGGTGTTTGAGGTACTGGATCTAGGAAGGAGACTCTTTTCTTTGATTTCTCGGTAGTCTCGGGCGTTGCAGTAGGAGTTGTGGCTACAGGAGATCCGAAATCTAGAAGTCGGCTGGAGCTCGCTCCAGGTGAGTCTGCGATATTCATGGTTGGTAATTCTGACAATCTGGTTCTCATTTGAGTGATCACAGACTGGTCTGGTACGGGTCTGTAAGGCGTTGACCCTTGATGATCGCTAGTGTCGATCACAGATCCTGTTACTGGGTCCCATTTGATCCCTTTTGCTTCAAAGTTTTCGATCATTGTGCGGACTAGTGTCGGTGTTTCCGGAGCTAGCCGGATCGTGGTTTCAGTAACATCGGATCCAGGTGTGAGGTCATCTGTGGGATTTTTATCTTTATCGATTTCAGGGCTTTCGGTTGTAGATTGGGCTAGTATTATTGTGTCGTCTGGCTCGCTGATAGCGCTGGTACTATCTTGGTCCTCGTTAGCTTCCTCGGAGACAAATTCGTTTACGGCTATTTCAGCTTCTTCTGCTGGCCTCTCCAGGGTCTTCTTTGTTCGTTGAAGGTTTTCTCCATTGATCTTATTTTCTGAAAGTTTTCGATAGATCTCTTTACCTCTTTTATTACGTTAGGACTCGGTGTAGGTACTGGTCGCCACCAGTTTGGGTTTCCTTTGGGTATTGTAGGTGATAAGGGAGGACGAGAGAGGGTGTTATTTTGATCTTCTGATAATTCTTCGAATGTTCTTATGGTGTTGTGAACATTGGGTGTATTCTCTGCTGATGATTCTGTGACTTCTTCGGATGACCTCTTTGTTGTGGGGTTACGGGTTCTTCTTCTTTCTTCATCTCCGTCGTCGCCGGAGTCGAAATAGGCTGGGGAGTTAGTTCTCTAATTGAATCTCTAGTCGGTAGGGGTGTTAGCTTCCCTCTTGGTTCGGGGTATGGAATACATCGTCATCTCCAGTGTTTACTTGAGTTAATCCTTGTGCGTCTTCATCATTGCTGGAGGTGGCGGGTTCTATGTAATTAATGGGATTTGTGTGAGATCCTCTGCGTAGTTCGGAGCGTAATCTTGAGGCGATTGTTTGTCGAATTTCTGGAGCGCTTTTGAGGGCTGGTCGATTTTTTGAGCCTCAGAGGTCGTCCAGGTCGTCGTTTTGGAGGGTTTGTGGTGACTTTTTCAACTCCATTTGCAGGTAGCAGGATGGCTTCTGGAGTATTTGTTTGGTTATTGATTATTGAGGGTTCGTTAGGTGTTTCTTCTTTCTCTTGGGGCTCCGATTTCTCTTCTGGACGTCCTGTTGGGTTATATGAGAGTGCATCTGCGTATTGATCTCCGACGTTGTCCGATGGCGACTTTGAAATGAAATTCGTTGATTTTTGATCGCCATTTTCGTTGTCTGTCTGTGAGATCGTGTGTATCTCGTAGCCAGGCTACGCAGGCTCTTTTTGTTTGAACGGTGAATCTTTTACCGTATAGATAAGGCCGGAACTGTTGGATGGCGTAGACTACGGCGAGGCATTCTTTTTCGTCTGTAGTGTAGCGTAGTTCTGCATCTCGTAGGATTCTGGATGTACAAGCTACGATTTTTCCATTTTTGTTGAGGTCTTCTGCTGAGTTAGTGGAGTCTGTTTCCTGGCTCAGGATACCTGCTATACCTTCTTCCGAAGAACTGATCGCTAAAACGAAGGGCTTGTCGAGATCTGGGTATGAAAGGGTTGAATTTTCACACAGGGCGTTTTTGATATCTTGGATTGCCCTTTCAGCCTCTTTCGGACGATTTAAAAGGTTTTGTTTTTCGAGTTAAATCGGTTAACGGTTTAGCTCGAACGGCGTAGTTGTCGATAAATCTGCGATAGTAGTTTGCCAGGCCGAGGAATTTTCTCATCTCTCGTTGATTACGTGGATTCGGAGCGTCTCGGATAGCTTGGATTTTCTTAGGATCAGGTTTCACTCCGTCTCGAGAGATTACGTGTCCGGAGATAGTCGACTTCTGTGCATAGAAATTTGCATTTGTCTGGTTGAAGTGTGAGCCCCTGCATCTCGGAGTACCTGGAATAATCGTCTGAGGCGTACTCCGTGTTCTTCTAGAGTCCTAGCATGGAGGATGATGTCGTCTAAATAGATTAATATCCACGGTAGGCAGTTTAGGTTGAGTCCATCATCCTTTGGAAGGTGGCTGGGGCTCCTTCTAGTCCGAAGGGCATTCTTTCGTACTCGAAATGCCCGAACGGGGTGGAGAAGGCTGTTTTATGGGCGTCTTCGGGGTCCATTTTGATCTGGTGGAATCCACTGGCAAGGTCGAAGACGCTGAAGAGCAGAGAGTCTCCTAGCTGGTCCAAGATGCCGATTATGGAAGGTAGTGGATATGCATCTCCCACTGAGACTTTATTTAAGTCCCCTGAAGTCGATTACCATTCTCCATTTCTTTTGCCCCTGTTTTGGGGTCTGCTTTCTTCGGAACTACCCACACCGGGGAATTATAAGGAGATTTGGAATTTCTTATAATTCCCTGTTCCATTAAATTGTCGACTTGTCGCTGTATCTCGTCTTGATGTTGCTTGGGGAAGCGGTATTGTTTTACGTGGACTGGCTTGTCGGTCGTAGTTGGAATTTTACAAGTCGCCTCGGTTTGAGCATCCTAGTTTATCCCCAGGGAGATGAAAGATGTCGGTAAAGTCGTGTATTATTTCTGTAATTTGTTCACGTTGTTCTGTGTTAAGATCTTTTAGAGGAAATTTATTTAAAATTTCCTGTTGCTCGTTGTTCAATTGTCTTAATATTCGCTGGACGGTCGTCTTGGGAGTCACTGGAGCTGTTGGGAGGATCTTCAACGTGAAATTCATAATCTTCGAGGATTTGTGGCTCCAGTTCGATGGTGACGGGTTCGTTAGTCGTATTAAACACCATACAGGTAGCTGTTTCTGCCGTCTACAGTGACTAAGGCTTCGCCCATAAACAAGCCTACTGGAAGATCTATTCGCGGTAGATATCCGTGAGTTAGTCCTGAATTTTTGATGGGGACTGGAGCTATCATTTTTGTCCCTGGGCGCACGGTGAAGGCACCTGGCTAGTAGATGTCCAAGCTGAAAGGCATCGGTTCTAGTGGTCGAGCCATGACGGTGAGAGTTTGTTCGTAGTACGAGATCTCGGCTTTCTCGCGGTCTAGCCAGTCGTTTCCGATTATCCCCACCCGGGGACCGGTAGGTCTTCTCGGCTTACTTGACACTGGACTGGTAGGCCAAAAATTTTCAATTCGACGGTACCGAGTGTTTGTACTGCTTCTCCGCTGATTCCTCTGGCGATGAGTCGGTTATTTGGATTGATGTAAGTTCCGGGTTGGAGTGCTGATTGATTGATGATGGTGACGTCTCCTCCTGTATCGATGATAAATCTCTGGTATTTTCCTAGCAGGACCGGACAGGATAAGTCAATCTTTGGGCCCCGCCTACTGCGAGTAATTGAGACTCACAGGATCCTCTCTTGATGACAAAAGGTATCGGGCGGACCGGCTGACTTCTCTCCGAGTACCATCGTGTGCCAATAGAATGAGATGTTGGCTTGTTCTTTGGCGAGAAATTCGCTACCGAGGATGGCTACGTAGCCTCCTAGTCTGCGAGGTACTATCCGGAACGGGATGGACTTGTCAAACAGCGTGAGTGTGACGAGTCCAATGATCGGTTGTTTATTAGTTCCGATCCCCCCCACTTGTCCGAGATTGTCGTAAGTGAAAGTGGTGTCGTCAGCTAAGGCTTCGATGCTGATAAAATTATAGTTCGCTCCGGAATCAATCAGTATTTCACAGTTGTTGTTGAGAAATTTGGGATTTTTAACTGTGATTACTGGTCCTCGGCCGGTGACTAGGGCGATTCCGTCTACTAGTTGTATTGACGGTACATGGCTGCCGTCATTTGTTGAGGTAATTGGGGCTGGCTCGTCTTTACCTCGGTCTGACGAGCGCCCATCAAGTTTAAAGAAGGTTCTAAAGGGTCTTCTTCCTTCTTTAGATTTCTTTTTGGCATCCTGGGCAGTTGCAAATCTCTGAGCTCTTAATGTGTCTTTCGAGTAGTACTGGTGATGACTCAGGATATATTTCTGTAGGTGTAACTGGAGGCGGCCCTTGCGGTGGCGTGGATTGTACTACTCCATGGGTTCTTGTTTGTGGGTATTGGGGCGTTGAATTCTAGGGTAATATTCGGGTTTTTGAGATGAATACTGGGTTTTGGCTTGAGAGGAATATTGCGGATTATACTGAGGGTTGTATGGGAGGCGGGAGGTGTAGGGTTTATAAGAAGGATTATAATTTACGGAATAATTTGGATTCTGGTAAGTGTTTTGATATTTTTTTGGGTTATAATTAGGGTTTGTCGAGAACGCCATGGCTTGCGGTGCTTGCAATCTGACAATCTGACTCTTCACAGTCGGCATTTCCACAAGGAGGTAACCCATACCAGGTCGCAGTTGGCTCTGAGTATCCTTCGTAGGAAGCTTCTTCTTCGGCGGCGAAATTCGGTGCGCCCTGCGAGTGATATGCAAAAGCAACTGGTTTTGGATTAGTATAGAGTTCAGTTTCCGGTTTGGTCCAGGGGTGTCCGTGAACCGGAGCGTGTGATTGTTGACCTTGATTGTTTTGAAAGTATCCTCGTGGACCGTTGTTACGAGGATAATGATTTCCGTGTCGGTCTTGAGGAAATTCTCGTTGAGAGGGCTTTGGATTTTGAAGCCTCATGTTGTTGTCGTACTTCAGCGCTTGGTCCTGGATTGACTCGAAAAGGGCGGTCAGAGTTGCATACTGACGAGTTGAGGCGAGGCATTTTAGGTAATCTGGCAGAGACTCGAAAAATAAATCGACTGCTAATCGGTGAGCTTGATTTGTGATTGCCTCGCGGTCGTCATCCGGGACTGCTGCTTGGATTTTCCGGAGGATGGACCGTAGTCGATAATAGAAGCTTTCTACTGCCTCATAAGTTCCTCTCTGGGCTGAGGTTAGTTTTTGCGACGTTTATACGGAGAGGATCTCCCAGTCGGAAGTGACTGCGTAGAACGCTGACGAGTTCTTGTACGGTGTGGATTTCCATATCTTCGACGACGTTCCTTGCACGACCCTTCAGCTTCCGGAGGATGCGTCCGATGAAGGGTTGTTGGTTGTTTTCAGGCATCATGTGTAGCCAATCTTTTAAACGGTTGTCGAATTCTTCGTAACTGACATCTCCGTCTCCGGTGAAGGTGGGAAGAGCTTCTTCCATTTCTTTGGTGATTTTGTAATAATTTTTCTCAGGTTCTTCCCGTGTGAGATCAAACAATTTGACTCCAGGTCGATTGGCGTTGTTGGCTTCCTCTTCCTCTCTACGGCGTCGTTCAGCTTCTCTGGCTGCTGCGGCCGCTGCAGCTGCGGCTGCAGTTTGTTCTGGGTTAGGAGGTGCCATGATGATTGTTGTTTTCTCGACTGGGTAAGTATTTTAAACAGTCCGGATGGAGCTGGGACGTTGCTTATTATTTTGGGCTTCTTGGATAATCGTTCTTCGACCAGGCAATTCAACTGGATTACTGGGATTTGATTTATCCAGTTGATAACTTTCGTACGTGCGTTAATAGGGACTGATTCGTTCAGATCTGGTAACGGTCTTTCCTCTATATTCCTCGATGGAATTCGGATTTGTCGGGTTTTAATACAATTTTCCGGTTTATTAATGAGAGTAGCCTTCCTTTCTCTTATGACCGGGGTAGAGGAGTTGACAAACGTAGGATCTTCCCAATAGCGAGATTCTATTATGGGGCGGTGATAGATTTGGCCACTAAAGAAATCTGAATAGGCCTTTCTTATTTGAAATTTAAAACCGCTACGTGAATGTCGTACCATTAATTATTTTCTTTTGGGCGCTATAATTAGCACTCCAAGGTTTGATCAGAAAGGTAAATAGATTGAAAAAAAAATTGAATTGAAAAAAAATAATTTTGAAAAAATTAATTAATAATTTTGAATTTTTAAGCAAAAAATTATTTTATTTTAGGTCAATTGGTATTATAAAGCCTTGTCCTGTATAATTTTGAATCAAGATTTTCTATGATTTCTCGTTGCTCGATAGACAGCAGCGAGAAAGAAAACTTGAGTCGCAAAATGTAAAGAGTTGATTTGCGGTTTGCTAAATCGGCAGATCAATCTCAAGAACAGTCTCGTTGCTCGATAGACAGCAGCAAGGTGTCTTAAAACTGATTTCCGTATCAAGGCACTGCCAGTATCGCAGCAGAACCTCGTAAGCAAATCGTAAGTTTTACTCAACACTCGGTTACGGCTGTTAGTATGATATAGTGACACACGTACTTCGCAAAAATTTCCGCGTCAGCAAAAGAAAGTATGTAAGTGTAAGAGTACAATGACTCGTAGCCTACACGAAAGGTGATACTAAACGTATTACGATAACGAATTTAAATGGACGAGATTAAAAGTGTGTCAATGAACTGAAATAATTTTTTTCGCAAAAATATTTAAATGTTTATGTGCAAGAGAAATAATAAATGGTACTTTATTCGTAATCAAAAAAAATTAAAAATAAAAGGAAAAAATTTTTTAATTTTATAAGTTTAAAGCGAAATGGAAATAAAAGATGGGAATATAAAAGGATCGACTCGTTCATAAGATAAAGGAATTCCGTTTTCTAAATTTTTAATCACAATTTTAGCCAAAATTTTCGAAAAATAAAAGGAATTTTGGAATTTTTAAACAAGACTCCCGCTTGTGGTAAGCCGAAAGGATGCGTTCGAATCCCACCGCTGCCACCAAAAATCTAATCTGTTATGTCCGAATTAATTATAATTAAATAATTATTGGTAGTGTGGGCCTTGAGGAGGCTCGGACACGTTTTTAGATAGATTTTCTCTTGTAGGCAAGCTACAAGAGTTTTATTTTTGTTGTGGATTTCGAACGCCTCCCGGTAACCAGGAGTTCCAACGGCGAATTAAAAGGGAAGTCGATATCAAATACTGAACTCACAGTTGTCCTTTATGATTTTTCCAGTTGATTCGAATTGAATTGGTCGATCGGTTGATCCTGGGTTGGATTCTCCTCTTTCTCTCGTGATGTAGATCAGTGTACTCGAAGAGGTTCAGGATCTTAATTTAGAATAAAGAGAAACAAGAAGTTCTGGTCTTTATGATTTATTCAATTATTCGCCCTATGGGCGAGACGCACTCAATGTACACTAATTCACTTATGAACTATCACTTATTTCTATGTTTTGACAGATAGAATGTTTATTAAAATTGAGTTCGTAAACAGAGTAACGACTCTGACAGACACTAAGATCCGCCGTTAACAGATAATAGGACGAAAGGTTATAATTTTGATATCACTACGGCCACGGGGCCCTCGATTCTGCTCGAAAAGCACACTGTCGTGGTTCGTAGAAGATGAGATTAAAGGTTGAGATGAATTTAGATTTTGTATACGCGACCGAGTGCTGTATACTGCCTTATACGTAACGCGGTATAAGGACCCACACGGGTTCTACGAAGATACCTTCCTTCGTATTCTTTAATAAAAGAGTGAACATTTGATCCGTGGTGTTTGGTGGTTTTTATACACCCGGATCGTGATTTTCGGAAGGGAGTTGAATTTTGTTATTGGTCTAAAATTGCAATTTGACAGAACGTGGACAGTGTGCTCATTTCTTCATCGAGGTGTTGTCCGAGTGATTGCCGAAACTAATAAAGTGCAAGCGTTGTACTTTTCGTTGTAATAAAGTGCAAGCGTTGTACTTTTCATCGAAGGGGAGAGACCCTGTTTGTTATATGAGGCAACGCCGGATATAACACTCTCAATGCCGACTAATATTAATAACAAGTTGTAGACTCAATAATATTAAAACAAACGTTTATAACAACAACTATCTTTTTGAACTTATGTATCATGTCAATAACTTCGAAATGATTTTTTGTCATTATTATTATATTGTTGTTAGTAAATAACACAATGCATCAAACTTATAATTAATATAAGTATTATGTGAAGAATATCGTCGTTTAAAATTCCCGTTCAACTTAATCAAAATGCCACCTATAAGCGACGGCCAAAATATTGTAGTATTTATACACCACTCGATCAGAATTGCCTAGATCTTGAGCAACTAACTTTTGTGAAAAAAGTAAAACCCAAACAATTTTAGCTCATTGTGTATTTACTCTAGTAAATAAATAAAATTTGATAAGAGAACTATATTCAAAAAAAATACTTATGGGAAATTGTTTGATAGTTAATTCTAAAGATTTTATATTCATAAAGAAATTTTAACATTTTTAATTCAAATTTTATATTTTTCCCTCGCAAATTTAAAAAGACACAAATGAATAAATTATTGCAGACAAATCTATAATCATATAAATGGTTGTTTTTTTGTTGATTCTAAAACTCAATTGCTAATGAAAAAATTAACGTTTTGTTTTTCTCATAGTTGCTAGTAACATCAAACAAACTTAATATAACTAAGCGGCATATACTCTTCAGCTTAAATCAATAAAGTAAATTATCAATTGAAAATTATACATTTCATATAAATATAAAAAAAGTTTTAACATTTTCTGTAATTAAGAAAATTGTTAATTCAGATTTAATACTCCAATGCTTAATAATTTAATAATAATAATATTAAATATTATTACTATCATCTTTCTAATTAATTTATTAATACAATTATAATTAATGATAATATTATATTTATATAGATGATTCTGTTTACGGTAAGCATATTCGGTAGTTTAGCGCTCCGTTTACAACGGATTTGAACGAGATTTGGCGCCAGACTCTACCGAGTTTGTAGATGGATTTTCATGCGTGTGAATATACTTATATATAACCAAAAAATAAATCTTTTTATAAATTATTTAGAACACAATTGTAAAAAAAATTAAAATAAATTGAAACTTTCAATGAATTAATACATAGAATTCTTATGTGATTGTCATATTTGTACCTTAACAATAAAGATAACCACTAGATGGCATGACACTCTAGAAATAAAACCTCTATACTGAATATGTGACTACGTATAGTAAATACCGTCACAATCTGAACACATCCAATGCCAAATATAACTCACAATTTAAATTCAATGTTAGCCATTATCAAAAACGACTAAACATTATTGATAAAACAAACGTATTCATACCTTTATTGCAAAAAAACTATTAAATAGTTAATCAGTTTAAGATAATTTTTGTATCAATTATAAAAACTTGATACTGAATGCTATAAATTGTTAAATAATATTGTTTAGCAAGTGATAATAATACGAAATACAACAACTTTATTCTTAATATTTATCATAAACGAATGTTTATGAAATCATAATCTACATACGATTTATATGTAACCTACATACTACATCTATGTAAAAGTGAATAAGTGGAATAAAAACGTGAAAAATTATTATTTCACATTACAAGTAAATATCACTTGAATCAAATAAATTATAAAATTTAATTCCGGACATTTATAAATATTAATAATTCTCTAGAAGTATAACAATCTAATATTTATCACAAAAAATTAACTTCAATTTTCTTAAATATTAATTGTATATTTAATATTACGACTATAATCGGATAAATTTACGTAATTCATAATTTTTTAATAAAATTACTACATTTTTTAATAACTTAATAATAAAATACAACTAAAATTTACAATTTAAAATTATAAAAGCTCGTGCTGAAGTTCCTTCATTTGTTTGTTGTTCCTGTGAAAGATTATTATTCAGACGATCAGTTATAAAATTAACTAATAAGAAAATTAGCAATATTGATAAAGGATTGTTAAAAACAATTAATAATTACGATTCAGAATTTATATGCAAAACTTGTAATATATCAATTTTCAAAAACAAAAAAATACCAAAATTATCGACAAGCAATGGTATGAATTATCAACCTATACCTGAATGTATAAAAAAACTAACAGATTTAGAAGAACGAATGGTTGCTCCAGTTATTAATTTTATGCAAATACGAGCATTGAAACCATATGCATTAAATTCTCAATTAGGCTTAAAAGGAAGTGTTGTTAATATTATGATAGATGTCAATGAAGTATTAGATACATTACCACGAAAATTTAATGAAATGAATACTATCCAAATAAAATTAAAAAGACACATGGAACATAAAAGTGACTATATGTTTGAAACTATTCGACCAGGAGTCGTATGTGACGCATTAAAATATTTAATTAACAAACCTTTATATCTTAAACATAAAATTAAAATTGATGAACGATTTTTTAAACAATATGAAAATAATAGTGAAGAAATTATTGAATTTATTATTGAAAATGATGATAAAGAAGAAAAAGTAGCTATCGAAACTGAATCTAAAGAAAATAAAACTAACAATGATAACGATAATTTTGATGGAAATAATAACCACATTGATAAAAATGTAGACGATAAAGCATGCATGAAAAACAATTTTATCAGTATTAAAGATGAAATTAATAACTGCACAACCTCTGATTTTGATCTTAGCCAAATTAATAATGATGAAATATTGCTAATGAACAGAAATGCTGAAGCAACAAGGCAAACAGAAAATTTTATAAAAATAATAGCTCCTGGTCAAAATAAAATTCCAATTCCATGGCATAAATTTGAAGATATTGATGAATTATGTTTTCCAAAAATTTTTGCTGGTCACTCATTTAACGTCCCGAAAAATATATCTTATACTGTCAGAACAAAATCAGAGGCTACACGTCATGACCGCAGATCATGTATACCAGCACGAGTATTATTTATGGCAAAAAAAAAATTAGAATTAAATTGTTTAGCAAATATAAATATATGTTTAAGAAAATCTAAACAAACCAACAATATAAAAGTCAGTGATCTTATGAATGGTTCATACCTTGACGAGTTAATTAAAATCGATCATGGCTACAAATTACTCAAAACAATTAGATCTTCTCCAGCATATTGGGAAAGCTGTAAGAACCAATTATGCGCAATGATACGTCAATTAGGAAAACCAACATTTTTTCTAACACTATCAGCAGGTGAATCTCAATGGCCTGAATTACTTCAATGTTTAATGAAATTTAGCGAAGAAGGTAAAACAATATCACAGAAAGAAGCTTATGAACTAGAGAAAAATGTAAAAAGTAATTTAATTAGAAATGATCCAGTGATGTGTGCTAATTATTATAATCACAGATTAGATAAATTTATGAAAATGTTGACAAACGAAAATAGTGTATTTTATGAACTGACTGTTAAAGATTACTTTATAAGAATTGA
The DNA here is from genome assembly GCF_020080835.1 of Cotesia glomerata. Lineage (NCBI taxonomy): Eukaryota > Metazoa > Arthropoda > Insecta > Hymenoptera > Braconidae > Cotesia > Cotesia glomerata. The sequence goes on from NW_025401664.1 coordinate 279,297, forward strand.
ATTTCAATTACGTGGTAGTCCACATGCCCACATACTTCTATGGTTAAAAGAATCAACACCTGCATATGAAAATAAAAATGAAAACACGAAGAATGAAATTATCAAATTGATAGATAGATTTATTACTTGTCAATACAATGAAAATGATCCTTATATAAATTTACAACGCCATAGACATACACATACATGTTATAAAGATAAAACCAACAAAAAATGCCGATTCAATATACCATACCCAGTAATGAAAAAAACAATGATTTTAGACCCACTTGATAATAATGAAAAAGCACCTAAATCATACGAGAGCATAGATAAATTAATGAATATTTTATATAACAAAAATACATTATTGTCATATGAAGAAATATTAAATGAATTAGATATGACTGAATCAGAATATATATTAGCTATACGAAGCACACTTAATAGACCACAAGTATTTTTAAAACGATCAAGTTTAGAAGTGGGCATAAATGCTTATAATAAAGATATTTTACATTTATGGGAAGCTAATATTGATTTACAATATATACTTGATGAATATGCTTTAATGTCATATGTAACAAATTATAAATCTAAACCCTTTGGTGGCCTAGCTAAAATTTTACGAGAAGCTGCAGAAGATTGCTCAAATGGATACTTAAATCCAAGAGAAAAATTGAAAAAAATCACGAATGTATTTCTGAATTGTAATCTTATGTCAGCACAAGAAGCAGCTTATCACGTATTATCTCTTTACCTAACTAAAAAAAGTAGAAAATGCATTTACATAAATACGAATCCCATTGATGAACGAGTTAGAATGTTAAAAGCTACTACAGCTTTAAAAAAATTATCAGAATCAACACCAGATTCCACCGAAATTTTTGCTGATGATATATTTAAAAAATACAGTACTCGCGAAGAACAATACAATGACATATGTCTCGCAGATTTTGCTTCAAATTATACTAAAATAAATAAAAATGATACAAATAAAAATGATGATCAATCGAATAATGAAAATCATGATGATGATATAGACGATACAAATAAAGATATTTATAGAAATAGACAACAAACAGCTATTATAAGATACAGACGATATAAACTACATCAAGATCCAATTAATTATTACCGAGAGCAAATTTTATTATTCATGCCGTGGAGAAATGAAAAAAATGAAGTAGAAAACGTTGATCATGTAAGCATATACAACAAAAATCTATCTATCATTGAAATAAATCGAAAACCATTTGCAATTATGAGTGATGAAAAATTCGATGACGCGTATGATCAAGTGTGTAATGATTTCTTAGAAAAAGAAAAAATAACAGATGATAATGATGATGATTTAAGAAATATTGAACATCCAGTTGATATTTTCGAACAAGGAGGTCAAAAAACTGATGACAAAAAGAAAGAGAAACCAATTAATAGTTACACATGCCCAACCAGAATATCTCCAGAAAAAATCCACGAAATGTTTGAAAAATTAAATAATGAACAGAGAGAATTTGCAATGCATGTACTAAACTGTTTTAAACTTAATCTATTACCATTTAAAATATATTTAAGTGGATCAGCTGGAGTCGGAAAAAGCTACCTGATTAATCTATTATATCAGTTAACAACAAATTATTATGATAACCAACCAGGTGGTGATTTAGATAAAATGATTGTAATATTAACTGCTCCATCTGGAAAAGCAGCTTATCTAATTAACGGTATGACATTACACACAGCATTTTCATTACCACTTAATCAATATGGTGGCCAAATGCCTGAATTATCAAGCGATGTAGCAAATCAAATTCGATCAAAATTGATGTCTGTAAAATTAATAATAATGGATGAAGTTTCAATGATTGGATCAAGAACATTTAATCTAATTGACATTAGACTAAGACAAATAACAGGTATCAATAAACCATTTGGAAATATATCAATTATTGTAGTTGGTGATTTTATGCAATTACCTCCTGTGAGAGATCGTTACATTTTTCAACTACCAAATAATCATGAATATAAAGATTTATTTGATCGTAATCCTTTATGGGATGAATTCAGCATCTATGAATTAAAACAAATTATGCGACAAAAAGGAGAAACTGAATTCATAAACGCTTTAAATAATTATTTAAATAATTATTTAAATCACCGGCACACAAAAAAAAGTTGTCTGTACTTGGGACGCGCCACATATATTCCCATGTAATTTGACCCGCTGAAACCGAATTTGAGGTCCGTTTGGCCCCTACACCCTAGGATTTTGAGAAAACTGTAAAAACCGAAAAAACGGGAAAATTGGGGGTTTTGGTGATTGAAAAATTTTTAGATTCTAACTATGCATGATTTTCATGTATTTCGATCTGCTTTATACTTATCTGAAGTGTACTCAGACCAGCAGCCATTAAAAGTCTAAGTAAATCCCGAAAAACCCATGAAAATTGCGAAAAGAAACAAAAAATTCCCAATATTGTGATAAAAAAATGTATTGAGCTAAATATATGATGATTTTCATGTAGGTTTATCGACGACATATAAATCTCCAACTTTTATAACTCAGACGTCTCGAAAACATCAAACAAATGTGCAAAAACCCCGAAAATTGGAAAAATCAAATGTAATATAATAAAAATCGAGTTATTATTCAAAATAAATAAAAAAAATCATATCATTCGATCTGTGGTGCATAAAAAAAGAGTATTTCGTCCTAAGACTTAAAAAATTAATTTTTCGGAAAATATCATCAAAACCCTTTGGATTTGAATTTTAATTCGTTCTCCGCTTATATCTCACCCTTTTATCTTCAAACGTCCTGCATAAAGGGTTTCTCTTTCGTTTCCTCTCTTCTTCGGGTAAATCTCTCTTCAGAGTCCAACAATGATCTGCCATCATATTTACATCCCACGTTCCTTGATATCGTTTTTCCATCACACTAATGTCTTGATGGAATCTCTCACTGCTGCTCTTCACTAAAATCACCAAGATTTTCAGGAAAGTGTGAAAGATGAGAATGTAAATAGTGCAATTTTGTATTCATTAAGCAACCTAAAGTATTATAGTTGTATAACAACTCGTCAACTAAAGTTGCGTAGTTATCACTTTTCGTATTCCCTAAAAATTGCTGTGATACTTCCTTAAAACTTCCCCAAGCTGCTCTCTCAATCTCGTTCATCTCATATTCAAGATTAGCATCCTGGAATAGAGTCCGAATTTGGGGTCCATCAAAAATTCCTTCTTTTAATTTAGCGTCACTTATAGCTGGAAATTTTTCGCCCAAGTACTTAAAACAGTTTCCATCTTTATCCAGAGCTTTTGACAAATTGCTTCATAAGGCCAAGCTTGATATGAAGTGGGGCAGCAAGTACTTGGAAGGATCAATTAGAGATTGTCGCGTAACATTGTGAGAACCAGGATTCAAATTTGTTCTTGTTGGCCATTCTTTTTGAATGTAATGATTCTTTCGGTCTCGGCTATCCCACAAACATAAGAAGCAGGGGTACTTTGTGAACCCTGATTGTTGGCCTAGCAATATTGTTGCAATTTTCAGATCACCACAAACCTTCCATTGATGTTCTGAATAGTTTATTTTATCTAATACAACCTGTAAATTGTCATAAGTCTCCTTTAGTTTAGTCGAATGAGCTACTGGAATCGGTGCCAATAAGTTTCCATTATGAAGAAGCACAGCTTTAAGACTTCGCCTAGAGGAGTCAATAAAAAGCCTCCATTCTTCGTCTTTGTAAGTGTTTGGCTTCAACTCATCGATCAGTCCTTTTACATCTGAACAGTACACAAATGAATTTTCGCTGTCTTTTGTAAAATACTTCCGGAACTCTTTTTCCCTATCACGATAAAAATAATGTGTTGTATTTTTAGCTAATAAGTTGTTTTTCCTTAAAGCTGAGGCTAAATGTTCAGCTTTTACCTTAGATAGTCCTAAGTCTCGTACAAGGTCATTCAATTCAAGTTGATCGAAGACTTCAGGGTCTTTACTTCTAGGAACACCACTCGGGATGTATTCTTCATCCTCAGAATGGATCTCTTCGGGTTCAGGATCGATTTCTTCAAAGTTATCTTCAACTTCCATCTCTTCATGTTCATTCACTGGTTCAGGAGCTGCAGGTTCTTCGACATTCAAAACTTTTCTTCCTGGCACAACTGATGTTACGTTGGCATATTGAATTTTATGTTTGGTTGTCGAAGAAAAACCTGAAACTTCCGTCGTGCAAAAATAGCAGTTTTTTTTGACTCGTTGGTGCAGACCAAATCACAGGTTTTGAAAATTTCAAGCACTGTTTACTTTTCGTCTGCTCCCAACGAGTAAGCATCGTGTGACACCGATTGCAAAGTGAATGTGGTACCCAAGTTGCTTCCCAGTTCGTAATCTGGATACCGAAGCAGGTTTCGTAGACATTTTCAATTTGTTTGAAAAAGATCTACGACTTTTCGTTACTTCAAATTCTCCACATATGTAACAGAAGCAATTGGGTTTTGTTACATATGTGAGAGACACTCTTGTCATATTAAACGCTTCCAGAAGCCAAGTCACCCACTAATGAAGAGCTGCAGTCACTTGATGACGACGCCTGCGAGCCTGCTTTCTCACTCTGACCAGACGCCGATACTGGGATTCCGGGTCCCTGCATCGTAAAACACTTATTACTTGTGCCTGCCATGACGGCATTCAAGCCGTTAACCCAGGGACTATGCCAGACGGTCCTGTTGCCCGCCGTCACCACGTGGAGGTGCCCTGGTTACAGGCACAAGCATTTAAGCAAGAAATCGATTCTGAGCCCAAAAGTTCCTAGAAGTGAAAACCCTGAAACATCAGCTTAAAGAAAAAAATTTATTAACTAAAAATACAACAGCTTATTTTTATCGTGATAGGGAAAAAAAATCTGATAACATTTTTAAAACGGCGAAAATTCATTAGTGGACTGTTCAGATGTAAGAAGTTTGATTGATGAGTTAAAGCCGAACACTTTCAGGACGAGGAGTGAAAGTTTTTCATTGCTTTGTCTAAGCGAAGTCTCAAAGCACCGACTCCAGTAGCTCATTTGACCAAAAATCATTGAAAAGTTTGTGGTGATCTGAAAATTGCTACACTAGTTAAGCCAACAATCTGGTTCACAATATATCCCTTCTTGTATGTTTGTAGGATAGTCACGATCGGAAAATTCCCTACAGTAGAAAAGAACGGCCAACAAGAAAGAATTTGAATCATGGTTCTCACAACGTTATGCGAGAATCTCTCATTAATCCTTACAAGTACTTGCTGCCACCACTTTATATCAAGCTTGACCTTATGAAGCATTTTGTCAAAGCTCTCGATAAAAATGGCAACTGTGTTAAGTACTTGGACGAAAAATTTCAGCTATAAGTGACAATAAATTGAAAGAAGGAATTTTTTATGTACCCCAAATTCGGACTCAATTCCAGGATGCTAATCTTGAGTATGAGATGCACAAGATTGAGAGAGCAGCTTGGGGAAGTTTTAAGGAAGTATCTCGAAATTTTTAGGGAATGTGAATACAAAATTGCACTATTTACAATCTCATCTTTCACACTTTCCTGAAAATCTTGGTAATTTCAGTGAAGAAAGAGAAGAAACATTCCATCAAAACATGAGTGGATGTCAATATGATGGTAGATCATTGTTGGACTCTGAAGAGAGATTTACCCGAAGAAGAGGAAACGAAAGAGAAAAACTTAATGCAGGATGATTGAAGTTAAAAGGGCGAGATATAAGCGGAGGACGAAGTAAAAATCAAATCCAAAGGGTTTTGATGATATTTTCCGAAAAATTAATTTTTTAAGTCTTAAGACGAAATACTTTTTTTTTTTATGCACCACAGATCGAATGATATGATTTTTTTATTTATTTTGAATAATAACTCGATTTTTATTATATTACATTTGATTTTTTCCAATTTTCGGGGTTTTGCACATTTGTTTGATGTTTTCGAGACGTCTGAGTTATAAAAGTTGGAGATTTATATGTCGTCGACAAACCTACATGAAAATCATCATATATTTAGCTCAATACATTTTTTATCACAATATTGGGAATTTTTGTTTTTCGCAATTTTCATGGGTTTTCGGGATTTACTTAGACTTTTAATGGCTGCTGGTCTGAGTACACTTCAGATAAGTATAAAGCAGATCGAAATACATGAAAATCATGCATAGTTAGAATCTAAAAAATTTTCAATCACCAAACCCCCAATTTTCCCGTTTTTCGGTTTTACAGTTTTCTCAAGATCCTAGGGTGTAGGGGCCAAACGGACCTCAAATTCGGGTTCAGCGGGTCAAATTACATGGGAATATAAGTGGCGCGTCCCAGGTAGGGACAACTTTTTGTGTGCCGGTGTGATAATAATTATTATTTAGCGAAACACTTTCAAAAGACACTGATGACTTAGATCGCAATAACTACAAAATAATATACAGATCAGACTGTAAAAACAATAGCCGAGGATTAATCTGTTACGCAAAATCTAATATTGCTGTTAACTATGAAGCATCGGAATTCATACATGATGAAAAAAGCCATGTAGAATTATTTATGTTAAAATTTGAAAATTACTACATTATAAGTGGATACAAATCACCGTCAGCTATACGTAACATGTTCGAAACGATCTGTGATAAAATTATTAAACGAGTACCTGAAAACAGTCAAATTATTTTTCTAGGTGATTTTAATTATAATGTACATAATCCAGAAAAAAAATGTGAAAATAATTATTTAATTCAATATTTAAAAAAATATCAATTAATATCTAAATTACCAAATGATTCTGTAACAACAAATTTGAATACACAAATTGATGTTATTTTTTCCAATATTCAGAATTTGAAATGTGGAGTTTATGAGAGTATTTTTAGTTATCACAAACCTATATTTGCTATAATAAAAGAATCTAGAAATAACTCTGAACAAAAATTAGAAAGAAATAATTCAATTGGCAGTGATGATAAAAATGAATTTAATAATAAAATAATAATTGATTTACAAGTTAGTCAAAAAATTCACGGAAAACGTTCTACATTACATAACGATAATAATACTACATCAACAACACAAAACTTATATGATGAGATCAAAAGATCAGAAACGTATTTTGAGTCTGACCATATTAATTTATTCCAAAATATTATAAATATGAATTTACAAAACCGTGGCTTTTATAATAATGCTCAAGATACTTTATTTATTTATGATAATGTATTGCACTTTTTAAAACCAAATCCTATTAATGAAAAGAACATACAAATTTTAGGCACCAATCCTTATCTAAATTCTGAATTTAGTAGTGTTGGACATTGAATTTGCACTCAATATGACGGTCATGGCGTAATCCATGTTTATGACAGCTTAAATTTAAAATTTCTATACGATGAGCAAAAAAATTATTTGAATAAAATTTATCCATTTGATACAGAGTATCAATTTCATCAAGTACAACAACAACCTGATTACAAATCATGCGGAGCTTTTGCAATATACTTCGCAACTTTGCTTTGTTTTGGAAAAAATCCAGATATTGATATATTAAAAAAAACATACGACGTTTCTCATATGCGAAATCATATATGGCAAATGTTAAATCAAGAAAAACTGTTTAGATTCCCAGAAAATGGATATCTACGTTGTAATAACATTAATTCATCAACTATAAAAAATAAAACTAAAATTACTATAAATAATAATTCAAATATCAATAACAATAATTCAAATAAGGTTAATGATGAAGTTAAATTAAACGTAGACGATAATTCAAAAATTCAACAAATACAGAAAACAATATTAGACATTGACTATGAAAATCTATCAGTACCAACTCAAAATCAATATGAAAATATCAAAAATTCAAACACGTATTTAGATGATGATCATATTAATTTATTCCTTGACATAATGAATATGAGTATAAGAAAACGTAATGCTTATAATAACGCTCAAAATGTTTTATTTTATCTTGAAATACTATTGGATTCATTAACACCAATCCCAAACAATAAAGCTAATGTTCAAATTTTATACAGTCCACCAGAAGTCGATGATAATTCAATAGAATAAATTGGTCATTGGATTTGTACTAAATACGACGGTAGAGGAATAGTTCATGTCTACGACAGTTTAAATTTAAAATTTCTGAATAATAGTCAAATTAATTATTTAAATAAAATTTATCTTTTTGGAAAAAAATATAAATTTCATTTAGTGCAACAACAACCCGATTTAAGATCATGTGGAGCATTTGCAATATACTTTGCTACTTTACTCTGTTTTGACGAATCTCCAAATATTGATATTTTACGTAAAACATACGATGTTGCTCAAATGCGAAATCACATATGTCAAATGTTGAACCAAAAGAAACTGTCATTTAGAAGTATTGAAAAAAATTCAAATTTCGTTATTTTCAATACTTTTTAATTCGTTTTTTTAATCAGGGGTAAATAAAACTTACAATTCATTATTTTTGTAACAATTTCTAACATTTGAATTTCAAAAATTTTATTCTAACCAATAAATTTTTGAAACTACTTAATTAAATAAATAAATAATAATAATAATAATTATTATTATTATTATTTTTTTAATGAAAATCTCACTTGCTCTGTAAAAGACAACAGCTAAGAAACTAAACACTACCACAAAAATACGAACTTTTTGTGAACATTATCTACATTGTCCACTGATTTCTTTAATTAAGTATAGAATATGACAATAACTATAAAAACAACTTTCTTCAGAGTATCCTTTGTACATACTTGACTTGATTAAAAAAAAAAACAGACACTTCACTAATGATTACTTATACAATTCTCCAGATTTTCATTTTTGGCGCTAGTTGACTTATCCGCGAAAGAACCTCTTTCTTTCTGATTGTTTTCATTACTTTTCTAGTTGAAATTCGCATTCAGCTTAACCTACAATTGTTACTATCTTATTTGACAATTAAAAAATAAATACAGGTTGTAACATTTCTCATATTATCAATAATAATATAACTATTATGGATCGTAAGTTGTACATAATTATTTATTTTCCTACTTTAATTGTAGTAATATATAGATATTAAAAATATTTTTATCTAAAATATCAATTTTAATTTATAGTTTCAAAGGAAGAACAGAATTATTTCTGTCGAGAGCTTTTTGCAAAGTTAGAAAACACTTTTAATCTGGATGTCACCAATTTGAAAACTGCTGACGATGTAAGGAATACATTTACTCAAATTATTATTTATTAACTCAAATCTGTAAAAATTATTTTTTATTTAATAAATCTTGTTACAGAAAATAAAGAAGCTCGAACAAAGAAAAAGAAAATTAGAGGCTGAACTGATTACTCTCAAAAATCTCTACGACACTATTAAAGCAACCAACCTAACTTTCAAAAATAATCGTGGACGTGGATATGCTAACTCTTACCGCCACTAATTAAATAAATGAATAAACATGTAATACAATAAAATATTAAACACGTTAAAAACACTCTATTCTTTCATTCGCCAACATTATTCGTATATATCTACATTCAAACTCAAAATATAACATCTATACACAGCAACAATACATAAATATTATTTCGCTTTATCAATCTAAAAAATTTTTATGTTTCATAATATTATAATGTAATGCCGATCTTCTAAATAATTTGAAAATAAATTGCTTTGAAAAATTAAAGCAATATTTACTGGCAAACTGGATTAAAATTTAAAAACTATTAATATTCAATTACGATTAGTTTAATAAAATCTAAATCTTGCCACATCAACAAAATAATCAAGTAAAAACTAATTCTATTAAAAAAAAATAAAACATATTTTTCATTTTACCATTTAATTATAAACTTTTGACACATACCTATCAAAAAGTTATAATAGGTTCGTCTTAATTAATGAGCTTTATTAAAATTTTAAATTTATTATAACCTCACATAGTAATTTTGATTTCTATATTTTAATTCAATGAGTATTATTTTTTGTCATTTTCAACTAATTAAATGGAATGTTTTACTTAAGATACATAATGATTATTGAAATAATAAAAAATTTAAAATTATCTATTTAGCTTAGTTTTTTTTACTTTAGTATATCATAATAAACAATTTTACTTTTAAGTTTAATTTTAATTACATTAAAGTATTGGCAAAAATATAAATGTAATGAATTAATAAGGCTGGTAAGATCCGCGTCCTCGATATCCAGCATCTCCACGTCCTCGATATCCAGCATCTCCACGTCCTCGATATCCAGCATCTCCAAGTCCTCGATTATTAAAACGAGCGACATAATCTCCATAGAAACTCACTTCTCGTTCTAACTGTCGCACTTCATATTCCAATTTACGAATCTCCTGACAAAAAAAAATAATAAATTAATATAAAATGATTAGTCTATAAGGATACTGAAAAAAGACAAGTCATACATCTGATAAATTTACCTTGACTTTATAGATTTCAGCTGGTGACATTGGCACAGTGTCAAAAACTGTCTTAATCACTTTAATTGCATCGTCAACTCTTTTTTTATTTTCCTCATTCACTGTAAATTATAAAATATTTATTAAAAACACTTGAATCAAATAATATATTATTCTTGTCAAATAGATTATAACAATAATTGAATATTACTTATACTTACTTTTGTTGCAAAGATATAAAAATTCCTATAATAATAAAAATTAAAATAATCAAGACAATCGTAGAAAAAAATAGAAAAAATTTTATAATATGTTATTAAAGTTAAAAAATGTTCTTCTTTTATTTAACTTCAATCATTTTTACTACAAACTTCAAATCGGTTACAGTTCAATAGTTTCACTTATTCATATATTAGGGATGCGTTCAGATGACATTGGTTAAGGATGAAGACCGAAGTTGATACACATTTCAGAACTGAGCACAATAAGTTAGACATGCATAGAGTCGGGGTATTAATGGTATTAATACCTAAGGTAGTGCATGTTTTCATGAGAATGGTAGAAAGATGTATAAAGTTGCTATTTATCATTTTTTTCTCTTAATGAAGTAACGTAGTATAATTTCGACTGGAATGCCATCTTAAGTTAATGCAGCGTCAAAGCTAAGCATTGTTTAAAGGTGCAATTTCATGCTGACGCTTGACGCGGATTTTACAAACTAAACAATGTTTAGTTTTTGATGCTGCGTTAATTTAAGATGGCGCTCCAGTCGAAATTGTATACCATTTGACCTCATTTGACGCTCTAAGCCAGCGTCAAGCGTCAGCATGAAATTGTGTCTTTAAGGTGTCAGGTGTCGCTTTTTGCGACTCAATCGGGAAATTTAAATATTTAAATGATATTTGAATAATCAAATTGTTATTAGATTATTTATTTGAATAAATATAAATAGTTAATGTGCAAACCAATAACTAGTTTTAAATATAAAATATATTGACTAATTATTAACTAAATATTTTTAATAAAATATAAATTAATGAAGAGAACCGAAATAAAAACTGATAAATAAAAAATTCTGAACAAAATTTCAAATTTTTTTGAATTAATAATGTTCAAATAAACAAAACATAATTGAGTTTTAAATAATACTAAGTTATTTACGAATCAAGCATTCGATTACATATACAGTTGGTGCCGTGAAATTATAAAAAATTTATCAGTAGCTAATAAAATTTTTGCTAATTCATAAGTAATCAATAAAAGTTGTTTGCTGTAATTAGTGGACATTTGAAGTTTTCACGATAAATATTAGAAATTTTACATATGTTGATTATAAATAGTAATTAATCTTCATAAAAACTTTTAAAATCAAGTTTCCATGTAGTCTGATGAAATATTAATTGAATCTTGGAATGTTAATCTGATTATTCCTCCAATAATAATCATGCAAATCAATCAATCTTTATTAAAGCATATGTATCTTAACTTGAAATAAAAATCATATTGTTGAATTTCTCGAGCTGAAACAAGAATCAACTTTTTAAGCTCAAAAATATTATGATAAAAAATTTGAGTTGTACCGCTTTTCATACAAAGTTAGCGGGAAGTTGCAGGGATGGCCTTTAGGGTCAACCGTTTACTTAATTTTTTTTATCAATAAATTATAACCAAAAATTTAAAAAAAAATTTTCATTTGTAAAAAACTTCAAAAACTACAAGTACAATTTTCGAAAAATATTTTTTTGATTATAATTTAATAAATTAAGCAAAATAAAAAAAATAAAAAATGTCGACTAACTTTATTATTATAATAAATAAAAGCAATTCAGTTAATTTATAGTCTGTATATTTTTTAAAGAAATTTCAATAATGATTCAACTGGAGTTTCCAAATCAATTTCAATTGTAACCTCAAAACATATCCATAGAGTGTGTGATGGAATATATTGCAGCATTTGACATGAATATCTTACAGTATAAGCCAAAATTCAGAGATGCAATTATTTTTCACAAAATTATCTTATCAATTTTTGTATTTTTTTAATAATCAGTAATAAATATTGTTACTCCAGCGATAACTGCAAATTTTAATATCTAAATCAGCTGATTACACAAGAGCTCGAAATGAAATCAAATATGAATAATAAGTTGATCAGTAGTTCTAAAATACTTTGTAACGGGTATTTTTCAAGTGCTAAATAATGAACCAGTTAATCCCCGGCTCGGAATTTTCTCGCCGGAGTCCAGAGTCATAAACGGGGATCACATTATCAATAACAAAATATAAACAAAACACTTCATTTTAAATAAATCAAAAAAAAGAAAACCTCTTTATTGGCCTGATCATATTAATGAACGATATAAACAATATAAGCAAATTAAACAATATAAACAATACATTAGAACACTCTTTTCAACAAATATCGAAAGCTTAAGTGATAATATGTACAAACTTTATGTCAAAATTAACAGTATTCGAACATAACCCGCACACACCGTTTGTTTTTCCGTTTTTGGTGTCACCTGGTGGCTAAACTCTGTCTACTACCTTTACAAAGTAGTTATCCTACCGACGGTTACACCCTAAATCGCGGCCCTACGTTCCCCTAATCCCGTTTGGGTGCTTGGAAAGCAACCCTTTCCGGCCCTACTTACCCCTAATCCCGTTCGGGTGCTTGGAAAGCAACCCTTTCCGGCCCTACTTACCCCCAAATGGTCAAGTCAGCACTTTCATCCGGTCGGTTCACGATACTTACCTGGGCCTTGGTCAGACTCCAGGTAGAATATCATCCTCTCGAATTACTTGGTGAAGAGTATTCAACCGAGTAATTCTCCCGAGAAAAAACTGCTTCTATCGAGCCAAATTTTGGCGTTTATCATTTTTCCCCTAACTCTCTTGTAACGAACCGGAAAAGTCGTTTTAGACACCTGTCCGGTGTCCTCGAACTAGCATTAAAAAATAATTATTTATTATTTTAATCGCAATTTCTTTCATTATATATCCATTTATCGCTTTCCCATACTAAATCTCGTGCGGAACTTAGAATAATTTTCCCAGTCTTTTAATTTCTTTTACAATTAATTCGCTCGGCTTCGTAATAATTTCTCACATGCTTAATTTCTTAGTTCTATCATACCTTCGGTAACAATAATATAAAATTATTAACTAAATAAATACAATAATTAAATAATAATCACCGCACTAATAACATTAACTGTTTCTATTAATTTTTAAGTAATTAACTAAAATACTCAAATACAAAAAGTAAAATCTGCGTCATAACTTTTAGTATTATAATTTTAATTTTTTTTGTCGACTATTCATGCTTGATAATCATCAGCTATATAGTTAGCTCTGAACACTAATCGAAATGATTCAATTATACATTCTATGAATTTTTTTTTATGTTGCTTTTTTATCATCAATTGATGACGTATTTGAAAATTCTCCGGTAGAGGTCAAGTCGTGCAAAAAATTACTTTTACAATTTGAATGCCAAAACTTTATCTATATCCCCTAGTGATACAAATAGTAATAATGTTCATGTCTAATTAAGATTAAAAAAATCATATCTAAATTGATTAACTTTTTCTAGTACAAATAATAAATTCAAGTACATTTTCATTAATATTTTATGCAAACGAACAGATGGCAGAAATTTCACTGGTAATTTTTGGAAAATTACCGTAAAATTTTAAGCAAGTTTTTCCAGAGTTATTTTTGATCAATTTAGCGTGTAAATACACGCTCTTGATAAAATTGAACTGAAATATCTTGACTTATTCTATGTTAATTGTCGATACGGTAATCACACACTAATTTTTTATTTAATGATTTATAATTGCACTGATCCTATTTTCATTGCGGTATTATCGATAGCGTAATAATAAGTACAATACAGAACAGTTGGAAAAATAATAAAAATAATAACTTGATTTATTGTACTTATTACTTTTCCGACTTTTCTGTATTGCGCTCATTACTTTTACATTCAAATAAAATTTCTCTACTAATCAAAATGTAAGCACTTGAGATCATTTGAAGGTTCACTTGTGAAAAATATTTTTTCTAGCTGTTGATTTCATTAATCTTTTTACGTAAAAACGTGATTTTATTGATTTTTTGACGTCAATATCTTATAAAATTGAATAATTAAATAAAATCAAAAGTTGATTTTCTGATAAAATGGTAAGTTAATTATAGGACTCTTATAGTTTTTTTAATAACCTTTCGAAAAAATAAAACTTTTTAATCCATTTAACGGTTATATTTATTTATTTATTATTTCTTTTATAGGCTGCTTGAATGTTTGACTTAAAAGGTTTACGAGAATGTTTGTGTTCCGTCGTACGATTAGTTTTATTAGAAAATTTTAAATTAATTAAATAATATTATATTTTTTATTTGTATATTCGAAAATTATTATCTAAATCGGTAAATAATATAAATACTATATTTTATTTTAAATTCAAACTCGTATTTTTAAGTATTCCATGTTATCTAAAAAAAAAGATTTATTCATTTGTTTAATTTTATTTATGGCTGTAAATTTCCCAGCCTAGGTATTGCAATAGCAGTTTAGACAATTTTTTTTTGCTCTTTTATATTTTAGTTATTTTCTAGATTTAGAATAGAAAATGAATTTTTAATAGTTATTTTTGGGATATTTTCTTAAATAGTTTTTAATCTGCTGATGGTCATAAATTTGATACCTGGGTTATATTACTTTGGGTTTTTACTTTTGGTAAATTTCTTATTTTTAATCTTTTTATTGCTAACTAAGTTTAGAAATATTTTTGTAAACGTATCGCCCATCCAGGTAAAAATCTTAGCATCCGTATTCCCTTTCCTGCTTATTTTTCCAAACTGCATAGCTTGCAATTATCCCGCCTCCAAATTATTTCCTGGTTAACTATTCGTTGCCAAATATTCCTACTCCTAATTTTTTCTACTTGTAATTGTAACGCCTAGTTCTTACTCTCCTTGTAACAATTTTTGTATTTTTTCTAAGTTAGTTATTCTTACATACTTTGTAGCGCACAGTCGCATTTCTTTACTTTAAATAAATTAAAGTTGAACTCAACCTCATGGTTTTTACTTAGTGCAACATCTATTATTAGTCTTGCATTTATTAATTGTGAACTAAACGTTTTATTTACAATTTATTTGAGTAACTCATTTACTGGATATAAAATATAAGCTTTAATTTTATACGTAAAATTTTATATACTTGCGGTAAACCAATCGCGAGACAACCAGTTTGACTGACGAGATAGCTGATAAGTTGGAATGGGATGAATCTGATGAAAATGATGATGAATTATTATTATATTTGCAAAACTTCCATGATAATATTAATTTAATAAGTGAAAAAGGAAACTGTTCAAAGTTTTTTGAAGTTAACAAAAATCCAAATGTCAGTGGTAATGATTTTTATCTAGGAAGAGATAATTCAACACGATGGAACAAAATATTGCCAGAAATGACGAATAATGAATCTTCAAATTCAATGTTCCAAGCAGCAGGTCCATCAAATGAAGCGTTATAAGCCAAAACCATAGAAGATTGTTTTTATTTGTTTATTGATAATAAAAGCCTGGAACATTGTGTACAATACAAATTTATATATTGCAAGTATCCGTCATCAATAGAGCCGAGAAAAAGATTGTCAGTAGACAAATATTGATGAAGTCAAAACACTTATTGGTTTAATTCTGTTAACTAGCTTATTAAAATCAAAAAATGACAAATTAGATGAATTATGGGAACAAGGTGGACTAAGTGTTGAATTATTTCGGCTATCTATGAATCTCAACCGCTTTAAATTCTTGTTACGATGCTTACGATTTAATTCAGAGAGTAAAAAATCTTCAAGTGAAAAAACTGATAGGCTCGCTCCAATCAAAAATTTATTTGATTTGTTCACTGGCAATTGTCGGAGTAATTTTATGGTTAGTTCCGATGTCATATTATATGAACAAATTGTTGAGTATAAAGGTATCGGACCATCTCTCATAACTATTAATAAAGAATCACCTCGTTTCGGTCTAAAAATTTACACTATTGTCGATAGCTGCTTCAATTATATATTAAATATGAAAATCTTTATTAATGAGCGAACAAAAGACGGTAACGTTCATTCTAACAGCACCGAAAAGTATATAAAACATATAATGGAAGGATTTAATTGTAATTTACTCCTAATGGATAATTTGGCAACTTTTCCGGTAATGAAGAATCTTATAAAAGATAATATTTCTGCCATTGGTGAATTGAATGGTCGTGAACCAGAAATTACTGCAGAATTTCTAAGTGCTTCAAGTGAGGACGAAACTAGATCTTTCTATGGTTATCAAAACTATCTTGAACTTACATCTTACTTTGATAATAACAATGAGAATAGAGTATTGCTGTAAACTTTACATAATATTGAAGGTCATAATATGCTTAGTAATAAGTTAGCTGATGATGGTTACATCAATGGTGTTCATGCTACAGAACGTTTGAAAAAAATTTTCCTTGAAAATTCTGTATTGCGGAGAACACGTCGTTTTTCTCTGAAAATATGGTTCCATTGGCTTGATGTGGCTATTTTAAACAGCTTTATTGTATACTCTATCAATAATAAGCTGGAAATTTCACGTAGAGATTTTTTAAAACAACTAGGATTAGTCGTATGCGCAGCTAGGCTGCGTGTAGACCGACGCTATCTCAGAATAAATAATAATAATGATTTAGTTGTCGCCTTGAGCGGCAAATACAAATATTAAATATAATAAATATCTAAGTAATCAAATATCTGGACAAGAAAATCTTGCACTCTTAACACTCCCTCCATTTTCTTGTTTCCAGCTTCCACTGCTCTACTTCTTTCTGTCAGTAGGTTTTTCTGTAACATAGTGAAATAATAATTATAATTAATTCTAAATAACTTCTAATATACTTCTAATTGTTCAATCTATTAATTTATCTCTTAAGTATCTAAAAGGTTCTGCAGGTAATGGCTTAGTTAGTATGTCAGCCAAATTTTCTTTTGTAGAAATCCAACAAACGCTTATTCTATTTTCATTAACACATTGTTTAATGAAATCACCATGGGTTTGTGCCATGTGTTTTCTACTACCTGTTTTCTCTCATTCTAGTAATTCTAATCTAATTTCATTTACGCTATTATCGAACATCTTAAGTTTATGACTTCCATCCTTCTTAATACAGTCATCTGCTGACTTGTTATCACACCAAATAATAGTAGGAAATAATGTCCTTCCAATTACATACCTAATTGCTTTATCTAGAGATATTATCTCTTGGCAAGTATCACTCATTGCCAAATATTCTGCTTGACAAGTGGACAGTGTAACGTAATTTTGTTTGTGACTTCTCCAAGCAATTACGTCACCAATAAGTCTAATAATATATCCTCCTGATGACGTGGAGTCATCATTATCTCTGAAACTAGCATCTGAGAAAGCTTCTAAGTCATCTGAGTTACCTGTATATTTCAGGTTTAAATTTATTGTACCTTTCAAATATCTCAAAATTCTTTTTACATCTTTCCAGTCATCTTCGGTAGCACTTAATTGTTTTCTAGCTAAGTAATGTACAGCAAAAGAAATATCTGGTCTAGTTCCATTTGCTAAGTACATAAGACTTCCAATTGCCTCTCTGTATGGAGCTTTTCTAGTTATCGACGGTTGTTCACATTCAGATGATTCTAACTCTTCCAATTTTCTTCTTTTACTTCTATTTTCAGCTTGTCTAGTAACCATTGGAGTATTCTGCGGGTTACAGTCAGTCATCTTAAATCTATCTAAAATGCTTTCTATATACCTACTTTGATTCAATACAATGTTCTTCCCTTCTCTATTTCTTTCTATCTCAATTCCAAGAAATTTCTTGGGTTCGCCAAGAACTTTCATCTCAAAATTCTTACATAAATGGTTTCCAATTTCATCTAACTTCTTTGGATCATTGCTAGCAGCTAAAATGTCATCTACATAGATTAGCAGTACAGCTACAATTCCATTTTTCCTCCAAGTGTATAAACATGGTTCATGTAAATCATTTTCGAGACCAATTTCTTTTACCACTTGATTGAATTTTATATTCCACTTCTTAGGACTTACTTTTAATCCATACAAAGATTTCTTTAATTTAAGTATCTTTGTTTGTTTTGTCTTTTCATCTACATCTAGACCTTCTGGTATCTTCATATAAATTTTTTCATCTAAATTTCCATAGAGGAATGCCGTTTTCACATCATATTGACAAATTTCTAGATCATATTTATTTACTATTGAAAGTAATGCTCGTATAATTGATAGTCTAGATACTGGTGAATATGTATCTTTTAAATCATACTCATTCTTATCTTTAAAACCTCGACATACTAGTCGTGCTTTATAAAGAACATCTTTATTTACTTCTACTTTCTTTTTAAATACCCATCTTGAATCAATGATATTTAATTTTCCTCCAGTTTTACTTGCTTCTTCCAAATCTACGAATTTCCAGACGTCATTTTTAGTTATTGAGTCCAATTCATCTTTGATAGCCTTCATCCATTGACATCTTTCATTTGAGTTGCTTGCCTCATCATAATTGATAGGTTCTTTGTTTAAAGAAGTAATTAAACAACTTATTAATTCTTGTTCATCCTTCTGGGATTGATCTTCAGACACATTGACGCTTCTTGCAAATTATGTCTTCAATCAATTTTCTATCTTTATCCTTTTCAGATTCTAATTTTCTTTTCATCTCACCTCTAGTACATGGTCTAATTTCTTCTGATGAATTCTTCTTTTCAGTTAAGTTTTTAACATCTAGTGGATTTTTACGGGGTCTTCCTCTTTTTCTTTGTTCCGGTTCCTTCTTTTCTTCGTTATTTGTGTCTTCTAAATTATTTGGTACATTTTCATCTGACTTCCAACTAATTTCATCTTCAGTCTCTTCTGTTTGTTTATTCTTATATACATCTTTGTACACTAATTTTTCATTGAATCTAACATGTCGTGACTCTAGAAATTTTACAGTACTTGGGTGCCATAACAAGTATCCTGTGAGTTTATATCCCACCATAACTGCTTTGATTGCTCTCTCGCTGAACTTGTGCTCTGGTTTTGGAATTCTAATATATCCAATACATCCAAATCTTTTAATTTTATCAAAATGACAATTTTCATTCTTATTAAATTTCATCAATGGTACATCATAATCTATAGATTTATGTGGTGTTCTATTGTATGAGTGTACAGCTGCATCTACTGCTAACTCCCACATACTCTTGGGTAAACCAGAATCTAACATATAGGTTCTGACTTTTCTCTGCAACGTAGCGTTGAATCTTTCAGAGACTCCATTGTGTTCAGGGGTATAAGGCGGTGTTAATTCTAATTCTATCTTTTCTTTTCTTAAAACCTCTAGAAATTTTCCACCAGTGAATTCTGTTCCTTGATCCGATCTAACGTAGCATACTTTTTCATCTTTGCCAAGTAAATTTCTTGTAGATATAAGAAATTTTTCTAATGTTTCTCCTGATTCATCTTTAGTCTTTACTGCATATGCTCTAGCTAATCTGGAGTAATCATCTATATACACATTAATAAATCTTTTGTGTCCTGGGTGCGAAGTTGGTTTTATTGGACCCATCGTGTCCGTATGGATTATTTGTAATGGTCTTGATGCTCGTCGTCTAACTTCTTTAAATGGTAGTTTTTGCATCTTTGACATAATACATATTTCACAATCTAGAACTGAATCATCAAATCTAACTTTTTCTAATTTACTGTATACCTTCTGTAACTTCTTGAGATAATTTAATGAAGCATGACCAAGTCTTACATGCCATAACATAGCTTCATTTGTTTTACTTGACTCTGTTGTCCCTTGCTCTAATGGATTTGATGTGAATAGCTCTTCTAAATTCTTAATGCTCTCGATGTCATCTAGCTTAATTGTATTTCTAGTTATTAAACTAGAATCCCAATTAAACATGTCATCATTTGGATTTTCAGGATGTTGTTCTATTTCTGGAGGTGTTGTAACTTCTTCCTCCCTCCTAATTGAAGAATCCTTGGCCTCTTCGTTTTCTGAATCTCCCTCCTTCCTTTGTAAATCTACTTCTGATTCATTGGTATCATCTTCTTGAATCATTACAGCTTTACACCGATAAGCGTTGTATTCCCAATCTAATTTGTTTTCATCGTCGATGTAATTCTTAACTTTGTAGTTCAAGATCCAGTTGGGTTGTTCATATATTCCTTCTAGTATTATTTCTTCTAAATTTTCACTAAATACTCTCAAAGTCTTATCATCTAAATAAATCTTAAATCCTTTATCTACTAATTTTCTTAATGATAATAAATTATCTGATACATCTTTAGCACTAATAACATTTGATAATTTAATTATTTTGTTATCTTGATTCGTGTAGAGCAAAAGATCACCTTTTCCATCTATTAAAATATCAGCCGATTTATTCTTATTGGCACTCTTAATTACTTTATTTTCACATTTTTCAAAATTTCTTAATATCAATCGATTTTTTACTATGTGATCTGTTGCTCCTGAATCCGCAATAAATTTAATCTCATCTATTAAATCTTCATTTAATGATTTCTTACCTTGTCTTTCATCAGTCACTCTTTTTGCACTTCTACTTTCTTGTTTAGGTGCATTTTGAGCTGAGTGCTGATTATTCTTATTATAATTCTTAAAACGTCTATCATTATTATATGGCTTAGAATTCACATTATTTCTAACTTTAATAAAACCTCGTCTATCTACTTTACCTCTAGATTTGATATTATCATTATTTAAAATCTTACTTTTGAGTCTTCCCTCGTCGCAATCTTTACCCTTGTGATGTCTAAAATCTTGACAGAAATAGCAAAACCACAAATCTTTTGCCAATGTACAGTCCTCGATTCTATGTCCAGTCTTAGCACATCTGAAACATTTTGTCTTACTGTCAAATTTTGCTGTCTGTGCTTTGACAGTATCCTCTCCGTCTCCGGTCTTCTTTTCTGCTTCTAACTGTAGAATAAAAGATTTCATTTCATTCAATGTCATCATCTCTTTTGAATGAGATCTCTTAAGAAAATCTGCGGACATTAGTTGAGGAGTTACAGGGGTTATAGCTTGATAAAATGCCGATCTAATTTCTTGCTCAGTTAATTTTTCTCCATCTCCGCAAGATTCATATTCTCTAATGATCTGGTCAAATCTTTCACAGAAATCATTGACCTTCTCATTCTTTTTCATTTTAATTGAATACAATCTCGTTCTAACTGAACTTGATGTAAGATTTATTTGTTCTTTTCTACATTCTTTAATTCTTTTCAAAATTTCTACGGGTTCAGAAATATCAAGAATTCTCTTGTGATAATATTCATCTAAATGATTAATAATAATATCTCTAACAAGGCATTTTCTTTTATTATTCATTGAGTTTGATAAGTTATTATCATTACTATTATTTTCATCTATTACATCTAATAAATCACAACTAGTAAGTTCTGATTTTAAATAATCAAACCAGATATTATAGTTTGATTTTTGAGTTAATCTATAGTCTCTTCTAACGTTAATCTTACTTTGATTTGATAGTAATGCACCTTTAATTACATTCAAATCTATAGAGATAGTAGGATTCCCATTTGTAACTTCTAAATCATTCTTATTTGGGAAAGTAGGAAATTTATGTGAATTCTTTACCTTAGCTGCTTCTGCTTTAGTCTTTTCGCGATCTAACTCTGCTTTATACCCTTTTGTCATCACCTTTAGGGCATCTAACATTGCGTTAGAGACTTCCTCGAGTCTCCTAGCTGTTCTTCCAATTGTTGTTGCCATCTCTTGAGTCTGCTTGTTTGACTCCAACATCAACCTCTTCATATTTTCTAAATCCTTATTACCAAGCATTAACATCTTTTCACTGTATCTAATCTTAATCTTGGTTTGATCACTCTTGTCTTTAAAATCATCATCTGAACCATCATCTTTACCGTCATTCTTACCATCATCTGTATCTGTAAACATGTAATCTTAATTAGTATCTGGGATTTTCTTAACATCTATACATCTTTATACATCTAAATAGGCCTCATCTAACTACTCTTAAACACTTTCATCTTTTCTTAAAGTGTGTCTTCTAATTATGTTTACAGCTTCTAAATTATTTTATAGTCATTACTTACTCATCGACTGGTCTGGTTTAACAGGAGTTGAGAAGTTTTTCATCCTTTTGGATGACACCTTTACCTCCTTATTATTATCGGTTGTTGTTGATGACTCTGGATTACCTTCTCTGCTTTTTGAATCAATCCTTTGCGAAACTGTGACAGACTGTGAAGAGTGTCCACATTTTTCTCAGTCTTAATTTTTAATGCTGGTTCTTGTTCAACATTTTCAGGATTCTGTTCAACATCTTCAAGATCTTGTTCAACATCTTCGAGATCTTCAATCCTTTCAAAACTTCCCTCACTGTCATAATCAACCAGTGGAGTCTTTATTTCTGACTCTGACATCTATTTCGGATTTTATGAAACAGAATTTAAATTTAAATAAATATACATTTAATTATTATTTAATTAATAATTTATCATCTATTTCTTATTATTAATATTCTAAAATTCTATTCATCTAGTACCCGATACTCTTCTTAATATTGATTCTGTTTCGTGCTTCTAAACTAAAATAAACGCACAGCAATTCACTTTAATTTGAAACGCAAGATTGATCATTTACACAGCACCACCTCGAGTATGCACACCTATTCTAACGTATAGTTTTACGCACGGCAATAAAACGCCGTTGAAAGCGGTTGATCACGCACACACTCGGGATACATTATGCAAACAAACAACCTCACAAACCATAGACTACTTGATGCCAAACACAAGCGTCGCATATCCAAAGTTACCGAAATAGCTTTAATATATATTTTATATTGATCAATATTATTGACATGTCAAAATACATTTTTATAGTGATTAAAATTAATACTTCACTTCTAAAATTTAATTTAAAACATCTTCTAAAAATCAAAGTCTTAACATACTATTGTAATGCACGTGGTTCTCGTGTACTATAGTTATTATGACGCTGTTGGCCGACATCTTGAATTTTTTGGCGTCTACCGGCCTCGTCAGCGATTTCATCATCTACTTAAATTAAATCTATTTGTCACCATCTAATATACTAAAAGTATTTTCAGAAATCTATGAATTTATTTAATTAAATAAATAAATGTTTATCAAATCTTTTTAAGTTATCTAAATTAAGCGTCTATTAAAACGTATTCATTTCGTTTTATATTTTCTTTGCATGCATGCTTTTGTTCGTCTATAATTACGTCTTATATTCTTTTATTTATTTTCCGGAATATCTTTTCTAAATAAATATTCATAAATACTCTTACCTTGTGATCAAACACTTCACCCAATTTTATTTTTAATAAATAAATCACGTACGCAGTGGAAGCGTGTACTGGTCCGATAACCTGTTGGGATTATGAAGAAAGTTGGAACACAAGGTTTTAATTAAACTGAATCTAAGTTTATTTATTCTTCTTATAATTATAAACAATTCTAAACACTTTTTGAAATGAACTTATATACGTATAACCAAAATTAATAATATAAAAAAAAAACTTGAGTTGTAACTGCGTATTAGTACACACAACAGTCAAGCGTCCAAGCAACAAGTGTGTGTCACACAACGAGCAAGCCGGAGAGTAAGTCATATGCGCAGCTAGGCTGCGTGTAGACCGACACTATCTCAGAATAAATAATAATAATGATTTAGTTGTCGCCTTGAGCGGCAAATACAAATATTAAATATAATAAATATCTAAGTAATCAAATATCTGGACAAGAAAATCTTGCACTCTTAACAAAAAGTTTCGAAGAAGGTATACATTATGACAATCGACTTTTTTTTCAATAATTAAAAAAAATGATAAATGAGAAATTTTGAATAAAATTATTTTTTTTCTGAGGACAATAAAAAAAATTGAAAAACTTCATAGGCACATTTTCAATTAGCTTCAAACACACATTACATCTTGAAAACAAATCGGAATGATCTACTTAGAAAAATGGAAGATTTCATATGAAATGTCCCATATATACATTACTCTACAAAACGGAAGATAACAAATCAATATTCACTGTTTGTTGGCTTCTTCTTTTAAGAATTATAAGCTAAACAACAATTGAGTAATTGATGGAGCTTTTTGGATTCGGAGATCCATTGAACGTCATTCACAAAACCAATAATTTGATTGATTTCAAGAGATTACTGAATTTTGGCTAAAAAAATTATGACTTTTTAACAACGTAAGAGGTGTCATTGAACATTTAAATGAATTCTCACATTAGAATAGTTCTTGAGTAATTTAAGTATACTTACTGAATTCTTATCTTACTTGTAGATTTGAAGTGAATCAGTAGAGAAAAATTTAGGATTTTAAGAAATGGAATTGTTATCAAAAATTTTTACTGCAATAAATTTTGAATTATTTGTTTATTAATTAATTCGGAAATTCCATCAGTTTTATTCTTGAGAAAAAAATTAAATAATAGAAAAACATCGTTGAATAATTTTGTAACAAGTCGGTCATTTGATTTTGTTGTCTTATTCCATAGAAAAAATGGACTTAATTCTAGGTTTGACTAATATTTTTTGATCTTTTTAAATAAAAAAAAAAAAGTTACCGAATCGAGCTTTGAAACGATTGTTACATTTAAAATTTTGAAAATCTTTTAAAATAAGATAAATGCTTCATTGATATTAAAATAAGAAATCTTAAAACAGCTTAAATATTTATTATGTATATGACATCTGTGAAGGTATACTTTATAATAACGTTAACGTAAGGATAAAAAGAAGTTTGAAGGATTTGAAAAATGAGAAAAAACAAATCTTTCCGTAGTTCATTAAATTTTATATTAATTTCATATGTTTACAAAGTTTAGGAAAACTAATGCCTATTTACATATTAACATGTAAGCTAGTAGATTTATTAATCACAATAATTACTCGAATAATAAATATGATGAGTTCGGTTAGTTTGTTGGATATTATATCTGTTACGTGATAGTTACGAAACTTTATACACAGTTTAAATACATGTATGTACTTATGGCATAGTTTGTAACGGCTGTTTATTCCGCACAATTGGCCCCTTAAATTAAATTAATTGAAATAATAAATCTAACAAATGAATCTAAATTAATTAATAAAAGGGCGCCACCAGGATTTTTAATCGCGGTTCCTGGAACCGGAGCCAGAGCTGAGCTTATCTACAGGGAGAAAGAGTTGAGGAAGGTGATCTGAAATGAATAAATTTTTATTTAACAACGGTACCAAAAATTTATTAACAACAAAATAAAATAACAACTTGTGCACTAGCACCTACACTAAATCACTTAAAACTAATTTAATGCTATACACTACTAGTTCTCGGCTCGGCAAAACATCAACAAGCAGAGAACGTAGTAACTCAACTAACTAACGCCTCAACAACACGGCTAGTCCTCTACCCGGCAAAACATCAACAAGCAGAGGACGTTGCCAAAAATCTTAATCCTGACGGTACCCTCTTAAGGAGCGTCTATACTGCAGTTTCTAACTAAACCGATTTTCCAGATGTTCAGAATCATTTAGAATTAATCTAGTAAATTAATAAATTCTCACGACAATTAACACCGCAAGGTCCTTGAACAGTCCTCGGGTATAAACCCCTTAGAGGTACGCTCAACGGTAACTAACGAATAAAATGTATAACGGGTATTTTCGTCCCCGTGCGTTAGCGAGGACGAAGTCCGAAATAAATAATCTGGCCTACCTGCTTTACTTGTTGTTGGGCGCCAGGAGCTTTGCTCCGATCACGTCGATTTCCGGCTACTCCGGTCCGCGACTCTCTTCGTCGGGTGGCAGGCCTTAAGGTTACGACTTAATTATAGAGGAATGAGGAAAGTATTCGGGATTGCTAGCAATTAATTAAAAAATTAATAAAGAAATTAAATTATAAATTTATTAACAATAAATGAACACGGTTGGTTACTATTGACAAATCAAGAAGTACCCGCAAAGAAAATTAATAACAATAATTGTCGACGCTGTCGTCGATTCGCAGTTCGCAACCCGAACAAGGAAAAAGTTCAAAGTCGCCGCAATAATAATAATGAGTTAATCATAATAATCCACTTAATAATAACTCGCTAAGTACCAAAAAAAATAATGAACCTTCGCTCAGCTAAATTAATAACCATCGAATCAAAAAAAATCAATCTTCGCTCAAATTAATTAACGGCAATTAATTAACTAAATAAAACAATAATCTTCGCTGAACTCAAGTAAATACAATTAAGCAAGATAATAAAACATAAATCGTTGCATCAATTCAGTTAATTTCAGTAAATTAACAAAACAAATTAATTTTTGCTAAATTCAGTTAATAACAATTTATTAACTCAAAGAAATAAATCGAAGCGTTGGCTTTAATTAATGATGATTAACTAAAATTAATAACAACACAACAAAAAAATAAATCTCCGCTTGCTTTTATTAATAACGATTAATTAAATAAGTAAACTCGATAATCGATGCGCCAAAATTCAATTAAGAATAGCTAAATTAAATTTCAAGATTTAAATAATCTATTCGCCGAATTTAATTAAACTTTAATTATAAAATTCAATCGTCAAAATTACTCACTAATTAAATTAAATACTTAAGTAAATAAAATTAAATAATCACTCAGTTCTCTGTCACTGAGTCTCACACAGTTCAAATTCTATTCTAAGTCCCAAACGCTCCGCTGAGAGTGGGCAACTTACGTCCGATTGCCGGTCTCGGACGCGGCAGCCGTTTCTCGGGTTCCCTCTCCGTAGGCGAACCTCTTACTCAACGTCGGTAAATTGCACGAACCCGAAGCTCGATCAATGGGGAATCAAACTCATCGATTACCCCGGGAGTACAAAATCAACCAGCGTAATTCTTATAACGAACAATAATAATTATACAAGCATAAACACACACAAAAAAAAATATGGCGGTACCTAAATACCTCGTGGGATTATCTCTGCTGACTGACTCAACTTAGCCTTGACGTTTTTACACTATGTCTCGACTAGTGTCGAGTACAATTAATAATAAATAAATTAATTATTTCATGAACCCAATCCAACTGTTTAATTAACAACCTCGAATCCCACGAGCTACTTTAATTGAGACAAAGCCACTCACCCTGGTCACAGCGTCGACCTGAAGTTATTCCTGGATGTTTCTGCCACCAAGTCGCTCTCGGCTTCCACGTCGGACTCTTGGATAATGGATTCCTCGGTGAGGATACTTGCTGATTTTTCGGAACCCGGACACGTCGACGAACAATCACACCAAAACACGCGTCGTACTTTATGACGCTTTCGTTGAGTAACTGATTAGCAACAGCTAATTATCGTCGCACTGCCTTTATTTTTCGGCAACCAAAAATCAGCACACTACGTCGTGGCTAATTGAAATATACGTTAGATTTCAAACGCAAGAATTACTCAAGGATTTTTCCCAAAAATAATCAAAAAAACTAAGTATCGTAAAAAAAAACGTGTCTGCACACGGCAAATCGAAAAAGTGGAAGAAGGAAAAAACAGCACATCTCGCATTCTTCGTCTCTCCCCTCTTTCCTGGGTCTGTCGTTAGCTGTGAACCCCAGAGATGGCGCCGTAAGTCCAATTTTCCAATATCGACGTTTTGAATGATATATTGGCTGGAGCATTGGCGCGCTGGACAGCTAGCTTTACACCTTCACGCATGCGTCGATTGCTCACTTCGAGTTCCGATCAGTCCGTCGTTTCGCTCGCTCTCGGGACAGCCATCCTCCCGTCCTTGATGATCTTGCAGGTTACCCACGTCGATGATCCTCGTTGTTTCTCTTCGCGGGTTCGTGGCCGACGTCGTTAGTACCGCCACAATTATTAAGTACTTAAATCTAACTTAAAGCTACTTACTTACTAAATTAAATTACGTATTATCGCATTAAATTTTGGTTTCGCGCGCAATCGAGCTTTGTTCGGGTTTCTACACGCGAGGGCGACTTGGTCACGGCGAATCCAACCAACGGACATAAAATAAAATAAAAAACTCAATTAAAATTTCCTTTAAAATTAAATTCAAAAAGGTAAAATTAGAGAAACAACGCCTTAACAGGTAGCGCTAAAAGTGGCCTGTTACAAGTGTTATTGCAATTAAATGATTATTGAATTATTATTAATTATATTATTTCTGAACAATTGAACCATTTCAATAATTAATTAACAGCGAGAAGTAGTAATTAGATGAGCCGAGTATTTGACCCCACGGCTCATCTCTATAAAAGTCTTAATACCTGGGTTAAATTTTACTTCGAGAATTCCCTGGATCCAGCGGGCTTCCTTCTTTGGACTTTTTGAATGGTATTTGCTTGAGCACTAAACTACTTCTGCTTCACTGCCGCTGAGTGACTAGCCAAGTAACCCCAAAATTACCCCCACTTATTACTAATGGGTCCCGAAGACCGAGACGTGCCAGTGCTGCGTCGAATAGTTACCAAAGTCTGGTCGATTCTACCGATACAGAATAAATTACTCTGTTACAAGTTGGAATCAGGTCTTCTAGCCACAATGTGAAATCTTGAAGTTGCTCTGAAGATAATCTCTGAATTATCCAAGAAACTATTTTCCATCAGCGATATCATTATCCATCAAACAATTCAAGTATATAAATTATGGCTTTATAAGTTAATACTTATTAAACATAATAGTTTCAAATAACTGCTTAGTCTAAAAAAAACTTCATATATTAACGTTACATCTTCAAATGTTCGGAAATTGAAAAGATATCCCTATAGTTATGGAGATTTAAATAAATGCATACAGATAAATTTGACTTAAATATAAATTTCATGATTGCGTATAGTCTCCTCAAATTAAAGGCAAATACTGATTAAAATTATTACGGACTTTTATGAAATATGATACAGATTTTTTTAGATCGATTATATACAAAATGTGAAATATTTTCATCATTAGCAGTTTTATCACTATTAATTGATATACTAAGAACTTGTTATCAAATCATCACAAACTGTCTTTCTTGAGCTACTCAAGAAATATATACGTAAATAATTTTTATTAACGAAATCATAATGTAAAGGTTAAAATATTCAATAAATATGTATTCAAAGTGGGAAATATCGGAGTCAAATAATGAGCTACATTACTGCTATTTTCGTATGATAAGTATTTCCTGCAAGATACACATTAATTGTCTAGTACTTTCGGTCAGAAGTAGTGAAACTGCATTGCATTGAATTATGTTATCTTAATATTTTTTTTTTTTAATATAAAATATCGTTGTTAAGTTTAGTATATTACTATCATGTATTAATCCGTTTCCCAGCAATTTGTTTGTTTAATGACATATAGTTGGCTTGACGTGAGAATTTGGGTTGCTGGTTTTATAAATTCAGATTCTTTAATAAAAATTATCTCATCAGATATCGTTTCTTCATTAATATATTCAGTTTCAAATGCACGGTTGACTAGTCTCATTCTCTGAATTATAATTCCACTAATTGCCTCATTATTATGATGAAAATTCACTTTTGTAGTTATATTACCGAAAATTTCATTACCGCCAAAAACTGTCGAGTTACAAAATTTTGTCTTTTCTTCATTAATGCACTCATATCGTACTCCGTTCAATGTCATTTTATTGTAACATGTCATATTTAAAGGTGCATATCCAGCATTTACCAGAGCTGCGAGTTCATTTTCTGTAGGTAAACGTGTTATACACTTTCCTAAGCCTATTACACAATTCTTAACATCACTACGATTGTTTTCTATGGATATTTTTAATAGTTTTGCAATGAACTTTCTTGTTTCCGCCTTAAAAATATACTTAAATTTATTCAAAAACAAAAGCCATTAAGCAACTGAAATGGAAGTAGATTTCTCAAATAAAGAAAATTTATTTTTCATAAAATGATATTAATAATAATATTATATAACTAAATTTATTAATTGAAAAAATTCAATAATTAATTTAGATCTACATCATGTTTATACTATGATACAACCAATAATTATGAAATAGCTGCAACAATAAAACTGTTTTTTTGATTAAACTCTAAAATAAGTAAAATATTTAAACGATTACCACTCGAATCTCAATATATTGCCTAGTTCAGTAATTATACCAAATTCAAGTGATAAAAAATTCGTTGTCTGTAAAGTCAGTTTACGGACGATAGTTTTACGAGATAACGTCATAAAGAAACATTTTTAAAACCTTGCATACTTTTATGAATTGAATTATGAATTCATACTTTTATGAATTGAATTATTATCACTGAATTATTATTTTGTGTTTAAAAATTAAAAAATTTTCAATATTTAAAAATTATTTTAACAAAAAAAAGGACTTATTGAAACTTTGTTAATCAAAAATTGATACAATAATTTGATAATTGATATAATTATTATTATTATTTATAATTAATATTAATCATTTTATTAATTTATCGTTTATGATTTTCATTAATTTACTTATTTATAATTAATACACTAGTCACCCAAATTAAGGGAATAAAAAAAAAACGAAAATTTTTTTTAGATTTTTGACGGGCTGTATTTCAGCGGAAAATGATGGTATCGCAAAAATAAAAAATTGATTTTAAAGCTCTGAGACTCAAGTTTTCAGATCTGGAGGTCAAAATTTTTTAGGAATTACGGTTTTAACATGATCCGAAGAAATAGAGCAAAAAAAAAATTCCCCTTTTTTTTGAATTTTTTGTTTTGCTCTACGGGCTCCGAAAAATTCTTTCAGACAAAGTGACCTTATGGAACAGTAGCATGTTCATTCAGCTATAATTGCATTCTTTACTTAGCTTGATACGATCATTTGTTGCAGAGATATCCGAGATTAGACGAGAAAGGACGTTTATGTCTTTGATCATCAATATCTCTGCAACCAATAATCGCACAGCAAAAAAAAGGACAGTTTTGGTAACAGGAAGAAATTTCCAATGAAATTACATAAAAAATTTCCGAAAAAAAAATCTTATCGATGTACGGTACATTCGAAAATTAAGATAAATTTTTTTTTTTGTGAAAAACTTTTTTTTTTTTTTTAAAAAAAATTTTTTAACTTAATTTTCTAATTTTTTAACTTTTTTTTTTTAAATTTATTGATGAGCCGAGGCAAATTGAGTGCAAAACAAAAAAAACTCAATTTTTCATTTTTCTGAAAATTGCAGCATAATAATGGATAAAATCTTATTCCTTTAATTTTTTCAAAATTTTAATTACTCGCGGCGGAAAAACTACTCAATGGATCGATCTGAAAATTTACAGGGTTTTAAGAGGTACATTAATGTGTAAAAATTCTTGCAATGTCTAGCTTCCCCGTCGATATTTGTTAAGATACATTCGATCAACCAAAATAAGGGAAAAAGTCACTTTTTTCCACTTTTTTTAAAGCGGTACCGTACATCAATAAGATTTTTTATTCTGAAAATCCAGAACGTAACACCGATCAATTTTAAAAACTAATCTATTTCTAGTAGATTATTATATTATAAACTAAACCATTTTTTTTAACATAACTTCGACATTTCTCCTCGGATCGTTTTTTATAAGATAGAATAATTGTTAGAGCTCAAAAAACCACGTCGATCGCCGCTAAGAATGTGAGAATCGGAAGATTGATATATGGTTGTGATGTGATTTCTTGTTCTCTGACTTTCAGCTTTATGGTCTCTATCACTTTTCTGCTGGTAATAAGCACAGCCTCAGTCTTCTGTTTAGCCAGTTGTAGATTCATTGAGTCGATCCACCGGTTAACTTTCTCAAAGGTGATACCGAACATGTGGTTTATCTCATCTAGGTGTTTAGCAACGATGACGACAGCTACATCATCTGCATATGCAACAAGCTTGACACTTCTTGGAAGAGTCAGTTTCAGCAGGCCATCATACATGACATTCCACAGAAGTGGACTAAGAACGGAACCCTGGAGTATACCTCCGGTAATATCATACTCTTTTGGACCATTCTTCGTGTCGTATCTCAGGATTCTGTCCGTGAAGTAGCTAGCCACTATCCTACGTAGGTATCCTGGTACGTTTTTCTCTTCCAGGGCTTGCATAATTCAGTCCCATTTGGCGGAATTAAAGGCATTTTTGATGTCCAAAGTGGCCATCAGGCAGTACTTCTTCGCTCCACCCTTCCATCTGATCACTTCGATTGCCTCCTTGGCCGTTGCAACAACCAGATTGATTGCGTCTAGGGTTGATCGTCCTTTCCAAAAACCATACTGGTTGACTGCAGTGCAGCCAGATCGTGGATAAAAGTTACCCTTTCCCTAGACCTCTATCCACACGCCACACAATGATACACTACTGTATCCGTGAGCGAGCAGCGTCGATGTTGCTCGGAAGGAGCCGAGAGCGACCGAAGTCCGTTGCCCCTCGCGCGCCAAAGTTCCACCACCAAACCGCCAGCATTTACTCTAATATATGGAAGCTGAGCACGTTCGTGAGTCGGCAAGCCAAAAGTGAGGCTTGGAAAAAAATGAAGTCAGCGCGAGGATCCTCGCGTGTGACGTCATGCGTCAAATTTTTTATGTTTTCAGGTTCTTCTTTCATAAATTATAAATTATAATAATAATAATAATAATAATAATAATAATAATTATTATTATTATTATTATTATTATTTATCATTAATTTAGCTATCGTACCATTGATGCTGAAAAATTTTGGCCAATCTTGGCTTTTTAATTGTAGGCTCAGCCATTATTAAAAAAAGATAATGAATATAAAAAAAAAAAATATTGAAAAAATTATCAAATTAAAAATTTACAAAAAATTAATTGAAACGAATCAATGATACGATTTCACTGAAAGAAAAAATCACGAGTCACGAATTGCCGATCAAAAAATCAATAAAACGCGTAAAAGAAATTTTAAATTTCACGAAAACCCGAACCACGCATTGAAAAAACCTAAATCACGGATCACACACTCCCGACCTACCTACCACACAAACAACCCTGACCTACGAAACACACAACACTAACGTACGGCATACACACAAATCTACACTCACCGATCACTCAATCCCTAAACGCGTCACACAATGCCGAATAATCCGTCACGAAATGAGGATAATTAATCACGAATCACACAATCCTTATCGACACACACAATACTAAGTCACTGGTCACACAACCCGAATAATCCACCGCAAACAAATAAATAATAAATTAAAAATCCTGAACCGCGTACTAAATAATGGCGCGAAAAATGTCACACGACCGCGAATAACCTGTCACGAAATCACAGGTTATTTACTCTTTTACTAACGCTAAACTAATATAAATCTATATAATAATAATAATTTAAAAAAAATAATTGAAAATATTCAATTATTATAAAAAAAAGGAAACGTGTTCTTACAATAATAATAAATACCTTGATTGCTGGAGACAATACACTTGTATAGATGGCTGACAGTCAAGATATGAAAAGAAGTCGCGCTTTTCAGACAAAGAGTTACATATTAAGACGCGAGCGAAAACAAAAACTCCCGAACGACGGTTAGAATTAGAATTAGGGGGGGAGGGAATATTGTAGCCGACATTGAGCCAAGCACTCAGTCCTATTGGGCCATTGTACTCAGCCCTTCTAGGTTGGTTACGTTATATAGCTTGGAGATTGGCCAGGCCTGTCTGCTTCAAGAAGTGAAGCAACTGTCCCACGCCAATCTCCTGTATATCAATAGACTCTCCATCGCAGAATCCTAGTATGTCCTTTCGGGCTGTTGTCAGTTTTCTGCAATGGAGGATTAGATGTAGAGGAGTTTCCTCCTCCGATAGGCATCTGGGGCACATCGAGTGATCTGAGATGCCTAGGCGTCTCAGATGCCTGCCGGTTAGCCAGTGTCCTGTGATATACCCGACAGTTAGCCTTAGCAGCTTCTTGTCGAGCCCTATCAAGGACAAGCCTAATGTCTTGGAGGGTCCTTTAAAAAGTGCCCTCGTATGCATCATGCCTTTTGCCTCTGCCCACACTTTCTGAAACTTGTCATTAGTCCATAGGGAAGCGTGTTGCTTTATGAGACTAAAAGACACCGCTATGCTGATTACTGGTTCAGGGTCTCTTTTACGAGCTCCCGCTTTCGCCAGCTCATTTGCTTTGTCATTTCCTGCGTTCCCGCTATGGCCCGGTACCCACAGTAGTTTGACTTTGTTATACTCTGCTAATTCATTTAGGGAGTCTATGCATTTTCGCACTAGTCTCGAGGACACTTCAGTTTGTTCTAGTGCCCTGAGCGCAGCGCAACTATCGCTGCAGATGTACACGTGCTTGTTCCTGTGGTTGAGCTTAGAAATGTGCTCTACACAGGCCCAGATCGCGTATACCTCTGTCTGGAAAACCGAAGCAGTGTCCCCTAGCCGCAGAGAGATTTCTGTTTTCGGTCCACTGCTATAAATTCCAGCTCCTGCCCCTTTGTCCGTTTTTGAGCCGTCCGTATACCAGACTAGCCCTATGGGGGACAGGATGCTCTTGTTTTCCTCGTCCCATTCCTGCCTATCCTTCGAGAGCCCAGCGTTAAATCGATCACTTCTTGCCTTCGAGAAGTGACAAAGGTAGGTTTGGATCCTTCATTCAGGATTTCCAAGCCTGTGGTTGAGAGGTACTCCAGCAATGCTGAGCCTCTTCTATTAATGTCTGAGCTGCCCCACACTATGTGATGTGCGTTTGCGTCACACCCCACAATGAGTGGCAGATCATTGACTTTGCAGTGCTCCACCAGTCTAATGACCTCCTCAGTGGGCACCGTCGTATCTTCATAGGGGAGATAGGCAGATCCTATTATGATATCCGCCTTAGTTTCTCCTATGGGAATTTTTATTGAGGCAACAGCCAGGTCTCTGGTGCAGAACTGGTGCAACTTGAGCGCTGTATGCTTCCTGTTTATGAAGATACAGGCCCTAGGCCCCTGCTCTGATTCACCATAGACCAGACTGCCACCTTTCAGTTCTATCCCTAATACTTGCCCTTTGTACGTCCAGGGTTCTTGTATCAGGGATACATCTGTGTGCCTCACTGCTAGGTCTCTGCTAAGTAAAGCAGAGGCCGCTTTGCAGTGCTGTAAGTTAATTTGCGAAAACGTCGTCTGCTTTGCAGCTGTAGTTGCTGCATTGCTGACGGTCTTCGCGAATTTGCGGGAAGAGGGAGGTGGGAATGTGGGGGAAGGTTGGAGTTAAGGTGTGTCAAGGGGGATGGGGACATTTTCATGTCCATCTTCATCTCTTTTGCCTTGGGTGTTTGGTTCCTTCAATGTGCCGGACCCTTTCTCCCATTTGGCTAGGGCCTGAGCAAGGGTAGATTGCTTACCCAGCTTAAGCCCTTTGGCCCCTTCTTTAGCTAGCGTCTCCGCTTTAGTGGGCCTTCCTCTGGAGCTGGAACGTCCCTCGGGGATCGTTCCATCCTCTTCGGAGGCACTCCTAATTAGGAGACGCGCAGGCTTCAGAAGGGACCCTATGCCTTGCATCGTCGGTAGGGAAGAAGGACCCGGTTTCGTCGCTTGTGCCTCTCCACGGGAGGCCTCTCGGCTCTCCAGCGGAGTGGCAGCGACCGAAGTCCTTCGTCCCTCTAGAGGGATCGAGCCGCCCTTGGCATCCAAAGCCTTGGCCGGCTCGACCTCTCCCGTCGACAGTCCTCCCTTGGGAGGCTCGGTTTTGGGTGCGGGCTCAGTAGCCCCGGCAGCACTCTCTTTCCCCCCTCCGGATTTGGATTGGGCCTCGTAAAAGCGAGCCCTACCCAATCCGAAGTGGGGTGAGTAATTGCACCCCGAGAGTGTCGCCAGTGACTTCTGGTCCACCCCCAGAACCAGGTGAACGGTCTTGCTGACCGTTCGTCTGTCCCAGATTCTCCACAATTCAGTGTTGAGTCCAGGGTTTTGGCGAGCGAGTCTTCTCATAATCACTCCGCTCTCTTCGTTGGTTCCCAGGACCGCCGTCAGCTTCCTGAGCCGAGGAAGAGCCTCCCTCTCCAACACTTGGAGAACGAGACCCTCCCTAGCCCTGAGAGCTGGGACTGTCCTTAGGACCCACTTTTTGGAGTCTTCGTCGGCGCAAGTCACCCACAGCACTCCCTGTTCCCACCGGCATCCCTCGAAGCACGGGACTGCTTGTCCTGTGGGGACAGCATCCAGCGCTCCAACGAGTGCCTGCGTTACCAGGTCGCTGGTCTCTTGGCTCAGTAGCACCTCAGGGTAGCCAGAAGGTGTTATTGCCACCTTCCTGCTCGCCCGTACGGCGTCACTGAAGCCGCTCGACCTGTGGGCTATCTTGCCCTTTTTGGCCAAACTCTCAGCCTCTGGTGGAGTGTTCCCCTCGGGTCTAGACCTTTTATTATTGCTTTTTCCCTTGGGGTCCTCCTCCACTTTGGCCACGGAGATGGTGGGAGGAGTAGTCCCGCAGTTTTGCTCCAGAGCCTGGGTCCCTAGGGCCAGTTTGGCTCTTCGGGCCCGTCTCTTTGTAGCACCACTGCGGTTCCTCTTCCTTCCATCATCTTTGGAGGAGTCACTGTGCCCGGCATTTGTCGAGCCCTGTGCCTCCTTCATGATATCTTTGGAGGAGTCACTGTGCCCGGCATTTGCTGAGCCCTGTGCCTCCTCCACGATGTCCATTTTCATGGAAGGACTGGGGTTCTCCGCAGAGTCCCCCAGTCCGTTGGGGTTTTTTACTGTGTTATCCATTTTGGTCCCACGAGTCTCCAGGAACTAAAGGTCACCGCTAACAGAGCCTGGCATGCCAGCGGAAGGCGCATAAATACAATGGGGTTGCGCCTGTTGCCCCAAATGCATCGTTTGCGGCACTATAACCCTAGTACCATACAGCCATCGGCACGATGGCTCCCACCTTAGCTTGGGGGAGTTGGTCCGCGGCAGGGTCGGGGTCGCCCAAAGCCAGGTTTTACACTGGTTGTGCTTCCTTCGGCCTCTGCTGGCCGGGATCTGATTAGAGATCCCTGTCCTCTGTTGTAAGGGGTCCAGGTTTCTCCAAACAGGCCCACAGCCCCCCTATCCGCCACCCGGGGACGCGCCCGGTCAGCACTCAACCATGATATCCGCACCCGTCTATAGGGTTAGGATATCCCGAGCGAACGACGGTTACTACTAGGAAAAACATTCGAGACTCACACTAACTCACAGATACGTTCATAAAGAAGAAATAAGTCTGTGAAACTTAATACTAATAATAAATTAGTGTAAAAATAAAATTACAAACAAAAAAAGACAGAAATAATTATTTGAAAACCAATGACAACAATTTTTATTAAAATAAAAAATGACAAAAATAATTATATAAAATAAAATGACAAGTATTTTTATTCAAAAAGAAATTAACAAAATTATAATTTAAAAAAATTATAAAAATTAAAAAAAAACAATAAAAAAAATTTTTGTTTGAAAAAAAAAAAAAAAAACATTGCCGAGTTCTCAAACCCGGTACTTTAGGCACCCGAGCCAAAAGATTTACCGCGCGCCTATCAAGGCAGCTTATTGAGAATGAGTAGTAACTTATATTTAAATTGCGTTTAGGAATTTCAAGTTATCATTAATTATTAACCATAATATTAACAATAATAATAATGATAATGAAAATAATAATAATAATAATAATAATAATAATAATAAGCGGTGCTTGCTACGTGGCCTCCAAGCGGCGCATCGCGGGAAACGCAGACCATAACACCAGGTCTGTAGGCGAACGACGTAGCCGATGCAGTGGGCCAACTACCCACTGCATTGAAATACTGAGTTACAACAAGGCGTAATCTCAGAAGTGCTCCCCACAACCGGTCCTTTTCGGATGAGGACCATTCATCAGGTGGGAGGAGCACGCCGGACCCGATGAACGATGACGACCCTGGCGCTTTAAGGACTTTCTTTAAGTGGACGGAGGAACTACGAGTCAACCTCTTGGTGTGCTACCAACGTAGCGAGCCGGGGGTGAGCGGTTATATGGCCCGGATGCACACTCTTTGAAGTGATATGCATCCGGAGCTAGAGCATTTTACGCCTAATCACCTGGGTAATTATGCCGCTTATCTTCGGCGTAATAGAAGATCGCTTGTGCCGGATAGAAAGCAGTCTAATAGACTTTACTTTCCGGCGCAATTACACCAAGAGCGACGCCGTTCCTCCTTGGATGACAACAATCCCTTTATAGGACGGCAAGTAAGTATATCTAAAAAGATAACTTACTCCCAACAACAGCTAGAAGCGGTAAATGAAGATCTCCGTGCAAACATCCTGGAGGATTCCACCCTGCTCACTGTGAGCCAGGTTGTGTATGGTGCAGCAGTTTCGGCTTTTCCGAGAGAGAGACATTGTCTCTCGATCGAGGCAAGGTTGAGACAGCGCATCTCACAACTTGGACTCAAAATTGACAGATCCCGGAAACAGGTCTCCCGCATTCAGTGTGTGATTGAGTTTGAAACAACTCAAAGAGCATACACGCCCCGAATTCGGCGCATTGCTGCTGAATTTCGGTGGCGTCATCACACACTGAATAAGAGTACTCTTCTTGTCATCAAGGAAGAGTCTCTCAATAAATTGCGGGCTCTAGTGACTGCCAGAAAGTCTCTAGAGAAAAGGCTGAAGCGGTTGGTCGACAACTCGTTGTTTCGATCCAGCCCTTCACGCTTTCTGACACCAAAGACCGATGTCACCGGGAATTATCCAACACCTGAGCGGGTGGAAGCTATTTGGACTGAGTTGTATGGAGATCAACCAAACGTGAACGCCAATACTCCAGCTCTGCACGACTTTAAAGCATTCTGTCGGGAACACCGTAGACAGAATGCTGATGAAGAGAGCCCTGCAGTCAGTGTGAATGAAGTTCGTTCAGCTCTAAATGGCAGCAAAAATTGGGCTGCCCCGGGACCAGGTGGCATAAATGTCTTTTGGTGGAAGAAGTTTACTTCTACCCACCTCCATCTGGCCCGTATATTTACATCGTACATTAGAGCTGACGAACCGATTCCAGACTGGCTCGTGGAAGGGCGAACCGTACTGATACCAAAAAAAAGGTGACTTGTCTGACCCAAAGAATTACAGGCCTATCACCTGCTTGAATGCGGTTTATAAAATTTTTACAAAAATTTTCAACAACCGTATTTTGCATGAGATAGAACCTGTATGGCAACAGATATATGAACAGCGTGGCAGCAAAAGAGGCCTGTCAGGTTGCAAAGAGAACTTGATAGTTGATCGATGTGTCACACAAGATGCGATCTACTATCAACGCAACCTGTCAATGGCCTGGATCGACTATCGCAAGGCATTTGACTCAACTTCTCATGAGTTGATTTTATATCTCCTCAAATGCCTGGGGGTCAATCCTGAAATAGTGGAATGCATTCGGCGTACAATGCAGCTCTGGCGAACGCGTTTTCACATTGGAAGTGGAAACGCATTGCACATAACCGGAGTTGTAGAGTACAAACGAGGGGTCTTCCAAGGTGATTCCTTGAGCCCTCTGCTGTTTTGCATCTCACTGCTGCCTATATCTGTTGCTCTCCGTAAAACTCGTGGGTACTCTGTGGGGCCTCCAGGTGATCGAAAATACTCGATTACCCATCTGCTTTATATGGATGACCTGAAGCTGTATAGTGCTGATGAAGATCATCTACAGGCGGCCCTTAACATCATAGCAGAGTACACGCGGGGTGCCGGAATGTCTTTTGGGTTGGACAAGTGTGCGGTCGTACATCTGGCGAGGGGTAAGTGCTCTGTTACGGGTGATGATGTCGAGTTGGGAGATGGGAGCGTTTTAAGACAATTAGACGCCGGAGAGTTGTATAGATATCTAGGAATGGAAGAGCACCGCATGCATGCGGTCTCCGAAGTCCAAGCAACTCTCCGTAGCGAGTATGTTAGGAGACTCCGAAAAATTTGGTCCTCCAAACTTTCCGGTAAAAATAAAGTCTCCGCTACTAACACGCTCGCTGTCCCAGTCTTACTATACTCTTTCGGTGTCTTAAAATGGGCCCGAAAGGATCTGCGAGATCTCGACATCAGAACCCGTAAGACTATCAACATGAACTGGAGCATGCACCCCAATTCATCAGTCGCCAGATTATACCTCTCCCGGTCGATCGGTGGGAGAGGTTTGCAGAGCTTGGAGCGGCTTCACGATCGTTTAGTCCTGGGTTTAACACACGAAGTTGTCAATTTCACTGCAGATGAGGATGACTTTCTTATGCAAATTGTTCATAAACATGAGAATGCGCATAAGGGGTCGTTCTTATATAAGGCAGCAATATATGCGGCAAGAACCCTTGGTCTTGGAGAAATAAACGCTCTTATGGAACTCCGAAAGGAGGAATTCAAGAGCGCCATCAGGAACGCCGAGGAAAAACTACTCCTAGGCAAACTGATGGACAAGTCTATGCACAGCGTGTTCTTCAAACACGTGCGTGATCATGGCTTGTCCACCCAGCTGACGTTTTCCTTCTTAAAGTCAGCTGGCCTGATGTCCGAGACTGAAGGGTTCATATTTGCTTGCCAAGATGGTGTCATTAACACTCTAGAGTACCGTAGCAGGGTGCTCCAGGTGCAGCTCCCGGACACGACCTGCAGGGCGTGTAAACTACATCCGGAGACGCTTATGCACATTTTGTCAGCATGTTCTGTGCTGGCGAGAGGTGCATACATTCAGCGTCACAATGCTGCCCTGAGAGTACTGTACTACTATCTTCGTCACCGCTACGGTATTGACGTGACACCGGTGCTGCCTTATCTGCCAGGAGATATTCCCCAGGTTGTTGAGAATGACAGTTGCAAAATTTATTGGATCATGCCGTTTGCAACAACTCGGCGGAAATATCTCAACAAACCTGATATTGTGCTCTTCGACCAGGCTACTCGTGACATTTATGTCATTGAGTTCTCGGCCCCGGCTGAATACAACATCTCAGCCAAAGAAGAGCACAAAAGACAGATATATCAGGATCTCCTGTTTGAAATTGGCAAACTTTACCCAGGTTACCGTGTCAAGCTCGTCGTCCTGATTGTTGGCGTCCTCGGAGGGATCAAACAGTCTTTTGTATCCTCACTTGCCAGAGTTCCAGCTTGCTCATCAAAAGCTGAATTCTTGGCGGTCAGGATGCAGAAGGCTGTCATACTAGGTTCCCTCCGTCTACTTAGGAAAATGACTTTGGCCTGCTGTGATCACTAACCGCCTTGTTGTGCGGAGTGGTCCAGCAGTAATGGATGGAGCTCAGGCTGGGCCCTCGGAGAATCGGACTCCGGGGACAACCCCCCTGAGCATTTAATAACATAATAATAATAATAATAATAATAGTAAGAATAACAATAAAACAATAATTACAATTTTTATAATAAATTTTATACGTTTGCTTGTGTAAAAATTTAATTATAAGAAAAAAAAAAAAATTAACAAGTAATAACAATAATTTGTATAAAAAAAACAAAATAAAAAATATTTTTGTTTAAAAAAAATTAAAAAAAAAAAAATTGCCGAGTTCTCGAACCCGGTACTTTAGGCACCCGAGCCAAAAAATTTGCCGCGCGCCTATCAAGTCATCTTACATGGACATAGTGGTAATTTATATTCAACTTGCATTTAGGAATTCCGAGTAAGCATTAACCGTAATAACAATTATTAATGATAAATAATAATAATAATAATAATTATTATTATTATTATTATTTTTATTATTATTATTATAATTCATAATTTATAAAAGAAGAACCTGAAAACATAAAAAATTTGACGCATGACGTCACACGCGAGGATCCTCGTGCTGACTTCATTTTTTTCCAAGCCTCACTTTTGGCTTGCCGACTCACGAACGTGCTCAGCTTCCATGTATTGGAGTAAATGCTGGCGGTTTGGTGGTGGAACTTTTGCGCGTGAGGGGCAACGGACTTCGATCGCTCTCGGCTCCTTCCGAGCAACATCGACGCTGCTCGCTCACGGATACAGTAGTGTATCATTGTGTGGCGTGTGGGTAGAGGTCTAGGAAAAGGGTAACTTTTACCCACGATCTGGCTGCACTGGTTGTCTGCCAGGAGTAGATCGACAACTGCTTCTATTCTTTGGTGGATTATACGCTCAAATATCTTACCTGCCGTGGCTAATATACAAAGCGGTGGATAAGATGACGGTTCTTCTGGTGGCTTTTTCCCTTTTGGAAGTAGTACTAGTCGTTGCTGCTTTCACTTCCGAGGGAAAATCCTTTTCTTGAGGCATGTGTCGTAGACGTCCAGGAACAATGATGGCACTGCTTTTATAGTTGTTTTTAAAGCAATGTTGGGGACCCCGTCCAATCCCGGCGCTTCATTGTTCCCTACACGATTAAAAGCCTCCATCAGTTCTTCCTCCGTGACAGATGGAATGACATCCATTTCATTCTGCGCTAATAGGTAGTTAAACTCGCTTTGTTCAGGGAACAACGCGTTTACGATCTTCTGTAGGAGTTGAGGACACGTGGGTGATGGCATTAGCTGGTTTTTAAGATGGGTCATGACCACTTTATACGGCCTACCCCACAGATCTTTGTCCACCTCGTTCATGAGCTCCTTCCAGCATTTTCTTTTGCTAGCTTTGATGGCTTTGTTCAGGGATCGACGGTCTTTTTTGTACTTTGCGACCAGCTCCGCAGAGTTAGGTCGTCGGTAGCCATGCTGAGATATTCTTCTCTTCTGATGACACTCTTTACGAACAGCGCTGATGTGGTCGTTCCACCAGTGAACGGAAGGTCTTGTGTTCATGCCACGTCTACGAAACATACTGGCGTCACAAGCCTGGGTCACTCTTTTCATCAGGTCCTTGGTCTTCTCTTCTGCGCAGCCCGTGATAATCTGGTCACTATTGAGAGCTACTAACAATGCACTTGGGTCAAGAGTTTTTACCTTCCAACCAATGGTGTT
This sequence comes from Cotesia glomerata, assembly GCF_020080835.1. Lineage (NCBI taxonomy): Eukaryota > Metazoa > Arthropoda > Insecta > Hymenoptera > Braconidae > Cotesia > Cotesia glomerata. Next base: position 322,742 of record NW_025401664.1, read on the forward strand.
AAGTTGCTTTTTAGGTCTTTTCGGGCTCTGGACGTTTGATATTTCCCAGAGAATCGCGTTGTGGTCGCTGGCTGTGTAGATATCCATCACCTTCCAGTTGATATTACCTCTGGTGAGGCTGCTACTGACGAAAGTGAGATCTACAATAGAACTTGCGTCTCCTTTGGTGTAGGTTGGAGTATCACCACTGTTGAGCAGTACTACATCCAATGTAGAAAAGGCTTCTAGTAGTTCCTTTCCTCGCGCGTTTGTATGCTTGCTGCTTCAGTCTACTGCCCAGGCGTTAAAGTCCCTCCCTATTGCCACTGGGTGGTAATGCTTCGCGTCCTCGGTAAGTCGATCCAGAAATGCGGTGAATTCGACAGTAGAGAGGCCAGGTGGTGCGTAACAGCTATAGAAGCGGATGCTCTCTATTGATACTGTTACAAAGCCGGCATTGCTGTTGTCGACTGCATTTTGGAAATGGAGCTTGCTACATGACCAGATGACAGCTTTGGATGTGCTGTCAGATTCCCAGGGTTGGGTACTCAGGTGTTTATATGGCTCTGCTATCAGTACCAAGTCAAGCTCTAGTTCTCACATGCATTGCATGAGCAGGTCATGCGCTGCCTCACAATGGTTGAGATTGAGCTGCAGTCTCATCATGTTTGTTTGTTCGTCAACTTCTAGAGTGCCTCCTGAAATAACGGGCACTTATAAGTACCGGCATGGTGGGCAACATTCTCTGCACTTTCAATCTCACCACTGTAACGTTCTAGCGAATTTCGAAATTTATTTGACGGTTCTTAGAAATTATTTTTATTAAATAAAACCTCGATCATTCCGTTGCAAGAATTATTTAACGGAGTGACGAGGAGATAAAGAAATTCTGCGAACGCCATCGCGACTCGAATTCAAAACTCATGACGCTGCATGAGATTCGAGCCTCGATGGTGTTCACTAGGGTAACCTGAGATGCGGCGTTGCGACATTTAATTATTAAAATCTATTGTACTGGATGCAAATCCAGAGGAGTCTGCCCTGAGCAATCAAGCGACAATCATCTTGGGGCTCCGGACGTATGTCCGGTGCCATCTGGCCCAAATTATATAATTAATTAAACAATTTACTTTAATTTTATATAATCGTGTGTATTATTTTAAATATAATACCCTTAATAATTATTCTAAAAATTTATAGAGTATCGAAAAGCAGGGTGCGCCTGGAATCTATAGATCTCCTATAGACACCTGCCTGGTAAATTATAAAAATATGAGCTGGAAAATCCAGAACGTAACAGCACATAATGCACATTTGGCTGGATTTTTACAATCAGAAATCTTGTGCCCTTCTTGTCCACACATGATGCAAAGCTTCGACCGGTCCACCTTGCTTCTGCACTGGGATCCATGATGTCTGAAATGCCAGCATTTAAAGATTTGAATAGGTCTCTTCGTTGCCCTTATTCGGCAATTAACCCAACCAATCCGGATTTTGCTACTTCCATCCAGTAGTTTCTGTGCTGTTGCTGCTGGTAGAATTACTGTGGCAATTTGAGTACTTCTATAGGCCTTACGGATCTTGATTGCCTCTAATGGTATCTCACATCCATCTCCAGCTTCCTTTTGTAGGGCACCCTGGATGTCGTCCTTTGTTGTGTCATCATCGACGTCTGGGATCTCAATTACCTCCTGTGGTCCTTTGCAGGTTACTCTTGCGTCTTCTTTCAGTATGTCTGCAATGGTCTTTCTCAATGTTTGGCCTTTGTCGGGGTTCTTCCTCGGAAAAGTTATCAGCATATCTCCATCATTGGTCTTATGGATCTTCTCTACCGTACTATGGACCTGACCATCAGGGACGTCCTGTTTTATTCGGTGCAGGATCTCGGTGTACTTTGTTTTCTCTGTCAGCCGGATGATAAGGACATCCGGTCTGATCCATTTCCGCGGTTTCTTCCGCTTGGGTTCATATCAGGGCTCCTTTGTCATCTGTTTTGGGAGTACTTCTTTCTTCTGTCGCTTTAGCTCTTTCTTAGACTGAACTTTTTGCCAAACCGACACTTCTTCCTGTTCGTCGCTTCGTACTGCCGCTCCTTGCGGATGTCTTTTCTTAAAATCCTTTTTCTTCACGACTTGGCTGATTGCTGGGTCAGGAGAAGGTCGATCTTTTCTCTTACCTGACTTGCTGCTGGCTTTACTTTTGTCTTCCGCAACTGATTCACCGTTACCTTCGGCTCCGGTGTCCATTGCTTCGTCAGTCACGACGACAGCCGTGACGACAGCCTGACACTCTTTCTTCGGTTTAGCATGTAAAATGCGCTGCAATGATGAGCGCGACTTCTCGTCCAGCTTCTCAAACCTTTGAAGGGCGTTAGCTACACCAGTCGTCTTGGCCTTTATCTCTTTGTGAATGTTGAACTTTGGTTGGACGAAATCATTCAACTCACTGATCAGCTTTTCAAGGCGTTTGAGCGCTTGCGAACGCTTCATTTCAGCGCTTGCGTCAATCGCTGCTTGTTGGGCATATAGCCCGTTTCCACTCTTGTTTGTTTCCTGTAAATTACTCATACTTTTTTGATTTACCAGCGCATCGTACGGAGTGGAGTGGGTTGTCATAACTAGGACCAGGTGTACCCTCGGAGATAGTACTCCTACCCCAGTTCCCTGAGGCCTAGTCGACACTTAGCCACTCCCAGAATACATGGACGGACTAGATGGTCGGAACAGTGAAGATTTCGATCTCCAGCACTCACTGCGTACTTCCTGATCAAGGCCCGAGGTGGCTGGCTCCTTATCTACTGCTGTAACTTACACCTCGGCAGAGCAAGCTCACATCAGCCGTGGCCTGCGTCGTCGGAAACTACGACACAGGTTCCGGACACTCCCAGTGGGTTACAACAGAGAACGATCTTTTTCTTGCTAGGTCGAATGCCGCTAACCGCGTGAAAATCGGTTCATCCATTTAAAAGTTATTGCGGTTTAAAAGATCAAAAAATATTGTTTTATAAAACTGCTATCAGACTTGTGAGCTTAAAGAGCTCAAAAGCGTAGAAGAGCTATCTCTTTGAGCTCGGAGAGCTCAAAATGATACATAAATTGTATTTTTGAGCTCGAAGAAGGTATGGGATTAGCGGGAAGTTGCAGGGATGGCCTTTAGGGTCAACCGTTTTCCTAATTTTTAACTTCCCACTAAGAAAATTGAAAATTTTTAACTTCCCGCTAAGAAAATTAAGAATTTTAAAAAATCGGGAAGTTATTGTTTTTACCCCGTTTTTCGAAAATCGAGTTTTCATCAGATCTCGACGTTTTGAGGTCCTAGGAAGCTTTCCTGACTATTTCCGCTGTGATGTCACCGTGTCTATATGTGTGTGTGTGTGTGTGTGTGTGTGTGTGTGTGTGTGTGTGTGTGTGCGTGCGTGTGTGTGTGTGTGCGTGTGTGTGTGTGTGTATGTATGTAAATCTCTCATAACTTTTGAACGGATCATCCGATTTGATCGAAATAAGCGGCGTTCTGAGTTCCTTTGCCTCTAAAATTCTGGTACTAATTTACAGAATTTGAGTCGATCAATTTTGAGAAATCTCAAAAATAAAATTTTCAAAAATTCGTTTTTTTGAAATATCTTTCAAACGGCTGAACAAATCAATTCCAAAAACTAATTAGCTCTTAACCTCAAATCAAACCACGTCGATTGCCATCAGCCCGGTCAAAATCGGTTGATTTTTTCGTGAGATATTGTTGTCGAAAAAAATTGAAAAAAATGTTTTTTTCAGAATGTATATGAAATTTTTAGTCTGAACAGTTTACGCTCAAAGATTTTTTAAAGAAATCAAAAAACTGCGTCGAATGCTGTAAATCGCAAGAAAATCGGTTGATTCATTCAAAAGTTATTGTGGTTTGAAAATTCAAAAAATAGTGTACTATAAAACTTCCATTAGCCTTTTGAACTCGAAGAGCTCAAAAGCACAGAACAGCTATTTATTTGAGCTTGGAGAGCTCAAAATTACACAAAAATTATATTTTTGAGAAAAAGCTTAAAAAATAAGTGAATTGTTGAGCACTTAGGTATGGAGGTAGGGGGAAGTTGCAGGGATGGCCTTTAAAGTCAACCGTTTTCCTAATTTTTTTCTCAATAACTACTGAATTTTTTTTTTTTCGACAACAAATGTTGTAGACAATTTAATTTTCTATAGTGAAGTCTCTTAAGATTTTTTTATACGATCAATATTTTTTCTGTTATTCCAAAATTAAGATTCATGAAAATTTTAATTTTTAAATTACGGCCTTTTCATTGATTTAAAAAAAATTTGTAGGGGACAGTTTTTTATAAAATTATATTTTGAACAACTTTTATTTGAAAAATTTTTTAGATAACCAATATTATTATCGTCATGACAATTATACTGTCATTAGTTATTAATAATTATTTTTATATAATTGCATAATCCTGGCTTTATTAATAATATTATAATTATTTTTCATTATTAATATTGTTATTATAATTTTTTGTTCTAATTCAACTACTACCTAAATTTGTTTGCAATTAATCATCTATTTGTATTCAAAAAAAATTAGGAAAACGGTTGACCCTAAAGGTCTTACTTGCAACTCCCCGCTCATTTCATACTTAAGCGCACAAAACTGTATATATTACATTTTTGAGCTCTTCGAGCTCAAAAATATAATTTTCGTATTATTTTGAGGTCTCCGAGCTCAAAAATCTGCTAGAAGTTGAATAAAACACCATTTTTCGAATTTTTAAACCGCAATAACTTTTGAATAAATGAACCGATATTTACGTAGTTGGTGGCATCCAACGAAGTTCCTGAAGCCTCATAAAAAACCTTTAAGTTTAAAATGATCGAGGAAGAAATTTCAAAGTAATTCCTAAAAAACGATTTTTTCGATTTTGTTCGTTAACCCTTCAGCACTCTCGCAAAACGATTTACTATCATTACTCGCGCGATGAGAAAAACTCTCACGCCTTATGTGGAAGCGCACGCATGCTTATAGTCCCTTTAATTTAAAAAATCTTAAATAAAATAAATTTCTTAAAACAAAAAAAAATTGACTTATTTAAAAATAATATTTAATAATAATACATCCAAACACAAATGCACTCTTACGGGAACCTTCGAACTGTACCGATCAAACCCGATTTTTTAAATTCTGACCCCCCTACTTTACTATTGCGATGAGAAAATATCTCACAGAGTTAATAAAATTTATTTTTTTTTTTTATAGTATAGAACAATTAAAATAATAATATTGCAATCTGAAATAATATTAATTTTTTGACAGATAGAAAAAAAATCACATAGTCATTCCATTTGAAATTTGAAAGAAGATTTGAGTTATTGATGAGCGTGAGAGAAAATCTCATAGCGAGGGTGCTGAAGGGTTAACGATAACTCATGAACGAATTAACCGATTTTGACCGGGCTGGCGGCAATCGACCTGTTTTTTTTATGTTAAGAGCTAAATAGTTTTTGGAATCGATCGGTTAAGCCTTTTAAAAGTTATTCCAAAAAACCGCATTGAAAAAAATTTTTTTTTGTATTGTTTTCAAGATTTCTTAAGGTAGTACTGCCGTTACCACAAGAGTCAAGTCCTAAAACCTAACCTTATTTGATTAACGTAGTAGATTTCCCTATACTAAATCACGTTGGAGAAAGAGAGACAGAGATAAATTTTGAATGTTTTTTATTAATAAATATTCTCATATTCTTGGAAACCATACTGATTGTTATTAAATATGTTCTAGATGTTATTTTCTCTCGTTGTCTTGATTTTTATGAGAATCTGAACGTCCAGTTTTGTGAAATAAAATAAAGTCTGTGATTTTCCATAAGGATCAATGGTAAAAGCAAAAATATGTAGATATTAATATCTTTTTTTCAGGACTTGCCAGGCTTCCAAAAATTTTACTGCTTAATTATGATATTATAAAGTACCAATATGCCAAATTTCATTAAATTCTGAACGTCAATTCTAAAACCGGTAATACCAAATAAGTACTACCTTAAAATCTACTGGTTTAAATCAGTCCAAATTATGTTTAAAATCTAAGTTTACTCTAGCCCTTTCGAATGGCGCCAACCGCGACAAAATCGGTCAAGCCGTTCAAAAGTTATGAGAGGTTTACACACGGCCGCACACACACACACACACACACACACGCGTTTGGCTACACCGAAGTCATGGCGAGGTCAATTACTATCTGACGCAGTTTTTGTCAGGATATGGATGTTTTCGGACGTATCTTCACCGATTCAAGCATGATGATTCACAGAAGTCCTCATAGACTTGCGTTCCATCGAAAGAAGAAGAGCAAATGACAACAACTAGAAGAAAGGTAAAATAACACCTTAGCTACCAGAAGAAAGAGCAGTAGCTAGATCCTCCCCTCACGAAGTAATGCCTAACGGCGGTTTCCATGAGGGATTAGGGAAAAGAGGAAAAGGGGTTTAGGGTTTAGTGGGTAGAGGCGCTAGCATCGAGTTTTAGTATGACACTGCGTCGAGTCGCCACATATCCAGGCCAAACAACTATAACTAGAATCCGTAAAAAGCATTCCCCCCCCCCTTAAAACAAAAAAAAAAAAAAAAAAAACACATGCATACATACATACATATATACATACATACATACGGACATCATCGCGGAAACATTCAGGGTGGCTTCCTAGGACCTCAAAACGTCAACATCCGTTGAAAACTTGATTTTCGAAAAAAGCGGTGAAACCAATAACTTTCCGATTTTTCGAAAATCTTCGATTTTCTTAGCGGGAAGTTAAAAATTGGGAAAATGGGTGACCTTAAAGGCCATCCCGGCAACTTCCCGTTACTTTCATAATTAAGTGCTCAAAACTGCAATTGTTACGTATTTGAGCTCTTCAAACTCAAAAATTTAATTTTCATGTAATTTTGAACTCTCCAAGCTCAAAAGTCGGATAGAAGTTTAATAAAACACTAGTTTTTGAATTTTCAAACCGCAATAACTTTCGAATGAATAAACCGATTTGCACGCGGTTGGCGGCATTCGACGCAGTTTTTTAAGCCTTATAAGAACCTTCAAGTTTAATTTGATCGAACTAGGAATTTCGAAGTAATTCCGAAAAAACACTTTCTTAAAATTCTGAATCGTTTAATACCTACATTGTGGAATCAAATTTTTAATCATTAACTAATTATTTGTTTAAACAAATAGAAAAAATTTTTCAAAAAAAAGTTCTCCACACGATAGGATATCTTTACGATTCATAAAATTCCGAATCTTTTGATACCTATATTGTGAAAGCGGATTTTTTTTTGTTAACTAATTATTTGTTTAAACAAAAAGAAAAAAATTTTTCAAAAAAAAGTTCTCCACACGATAAGATATCTTTACGATTCATGAAATTCTGAATCGATTGATACCTATATTGCGGAATCGATTTTTCAAAAGTTAATTAAGACTTAGAAAAAAAAAAAAAAATTACAAAAAAGATAAAAAAAGAAAAAACTCCGATTTTCTGAGCGGCCGCTCACTATTGTTATAATTTACCTTATATTATGATTATTTCCCCCATCTGTCTCCGACAACAGTTTGAGGGGAATGGCTCACACGCACTTCCTCGGATCCGGACATCGAATCCCCGTAAAGCTTATATTTTTTTAAACTTGTTAACTATATTTCTGTATTGAAAAAAATTTTTTTTAAAAATTTTTTTTCTCATATCGATTCCTTATTGCCGAAAAAATTTTTTCATGCAAGAAGAAATTTTTTTTTTATTTTAACTATTTTTTAATGCAAAAATTCGAAAAACTGAAAATTATTCATATAAATTCAAAAAATTTTTTTTGAGCTTTGCTGATTTTCTTGCTTATAGAAGACAACAAAAACTTTAATTAAAATTTCCTAGTTTAATCAATTCAAAGTTGAAGATTCTTTATGAGGCTGAAAAAACTGCGTTGAGTGCCGCCAACCGCGTGAAAATCGGTTCATTCATCCAAAAGTTATTGCGGTTTGAAAATTAAAAAAAAATTGTTCTATGAAACTTCTATCAGACATTTATGCTCGAAGAGCTCAAAAGCAAATAAAAGCTATTCCTATAAGCTCAGAGAGCTCAAAGCAACACATAAATTGTATTTTTGAGCTCGGAGAGCTCAAAAACATCATATGCGCAATTTTAAGCACCGAGGTATGGAATTAGCGGGAAGTTGCAGGGATGGCCTTCAGGGTCTACCGTTTTTCTATTTTTTTTCTTATAAAATTAAATTTAGAGCAGTGTTTACATCAAAAAATTTTTTAGACGATCAATATTTTTGCTTTCATATCAATAAATTGCCATTAATTATTAATTAATGATATTTTTTTTAACCTCCCGCTAAGAAAATTACAAATTTTCAAAAGTTGGGAATTTATTGGTTTCATCCCGTTTTTCGAAAATCGAGTTTTCAACGGATGTTAATGTTTTGAGGTCCTAGAAGGCGTCCCCGAATGTTTTCGCGATCATGTCTGTATGTCTGTATGTATGTGTGTAAACCTCTCATAACTTCTAAACGGCTTGACTGATCATAACCAGATAGTTGACGATCCAAAGAGTATTATTTCCATTAAATTTTGTGAAAATTTGGATCGATTCGGATCGCTAGATTTTGAGAAATCTCAACAATAAAATTTTCAAAAAGTGGTTCCTTTGGAATAACTTCTATACGGATTTATCGATCAATTCGAAAAACTATTCTGCTCTTAAACTTGAAAAACCACGTCGATTGCTATCAGTCCCGTCAAAATCGGTTAATTCGTTCGGGAGTTATCGAATACGAAAAATTTCGAAAAAAGTGTTTTTTTTTTACATAACTCCAACATTTTTCAACATTTTTACTTTTTTTTCCAATTCTGTCGAGAGAATTTTTTGATCCGAACAAAAACAGTTTCACTGTAAAAAATTGCGCCAAGGCCACGTTCATAAAACTCATCTCAATAACATTTGCACTTTACAAAAAAAATTAGGCTCGTTTCAATAATTTTCATTTTCTACAAAAAGATGTAAAATACTAAAAAATACCAAGAAACCGTCATAATGTTGAAAAAATTGAAAAAAAATTTGTTGAAAATTAAAAAATTAAAAAAAAAAAATTTTATCGTACTTGGCGCGCGTCATTAAGTACCCCAAACTTTTTCGGAAGAATTTCAACTCAAGAAAAATCGATTTCGCTTGTATATATATAATCATATTATATATTTATATAGATCTACAGATTCGGTAGAATCTGGCGCCAAGTTCCGTTCAACAATCCCGTTGCAAACGGAGCGCCAGACTACCGAATGTGTTTACTGTAAGCAGAACGGTTTTTTGAGGTTGCGAAATTTAATTTAATTCTACGGTACTTTTTTTCACTAATTTGTTTATTATAACAGTAAATCATAATTTATTTTACCGTATTAACTAATTTATATTCACTTATAACAATTTATTTACTTGAAATTATCAAATTATATCAGCACATACTATAGTGCGCTCACATTTTTCGATCCTGACTTTTTTTTTATGTAAAAAGTGACATGCTACAGACTAGATAAAATAAAAATGTGTAGTAATCCTCCTATAGATACGCAACTACAGTTGAAAAAAGTAATTCACAGCTTACATTTACGGCCGCCAGGACGCACTGGAATTATATCTACATAAACTGTAGCTTTAAGGGGATAGTTTGCGATAAAAAATGCAGCCAACGCGAGATTTAAGTTAGTACCGTAGAAAAGTAAACTCCAATCTTGAAGGTGCTCACACACGTGTTAATGAACTAAGGTAAATTGCTTGCAATTATCCTTTTATTTATTTACTTTGTTTATTTACTTTGAGCTCTCTGCGAGAAAGTACTGTATATAATTCTATATAATAAACTAACGATGTGACTAAGGTGCAGCAAACAAACAATACGACTCCGTACACAAACAGCACCGTATGTATACAAAGTGCTACAAATCCCGGGAAATTCAAATTTTATACGTAATTCACCCTCGTAGAGCGGCACATGTACGAAGTCGTACACATACTACAGAATAAATGAAGTAGTAATAATAATAATAATAATAATAATAATAATAATAATAATAATAATAATAATAATAAGCGGTGCTTGCTACGTGGCCTCCAAGCGGCGCATCGCGGGAAACGCAGACCATAACACCAGGTCTGTAGGCGAACGACGTAGCCGATGCAGTGGGCCAACTACCCACTGCATTGAAATACTGAGTTACAACAAGGCGTAATCTCAGAAGTGCTCCCCACAACCGGTCCTTTTCGGATGAGGACCATTCATCAGGTGGGAGGAGCACGCCGGACCCGATGAACGATGACGACCCTGGCGCTTTAAGGACTTTCTTTAAGTGGACGGAGGAACTACGAGTCGACCTCTTGGTGTGCTACCAACGTAGCGAGCCGGGGGTGAGCGGTTATATGGCCCGGATGCACACTCTTTGGAGTGATATGCATCCGGAGCTAGAGCATTTTACGCCTAAACACCTGCGTAATTATGCCGCTTATCTTCGGCGTAATAGAAGATCGCTTGTGCCGGATAGAAGGCAGTCTAATAGACTTTCCTTTCCGGCGCAATTACACCAAGAGCGACGCCGTTCCTCCTTGGATAACAACAATCCCTTTATAGGACGGCAAGTAAGTATATCTAAAAAGATAACTTACTCCCAACAACAACTTGACAAGGTCAATGAAGATCTCCTTACACAGATCCAGGAGGATTCCACTCTGCTCGCTGTGAACCAGGTTGTGTATGGTGCAGCAGTTTCGGCTTTTCCGAGAGAGAGACATTGTCTCTCGATCGAGGCAAGGTTGAGACAGCGCATCTCACAACTTGGACTCAAAATTGACAGATCCCGGAAACAGGTCTCCCGCATTCAGTGTGTGATTGAGTTTGAAACAACTCAAAGAGCATACACGCCCCGAATTCGGCGCATTGCTGCTGAACTTCGGTGGCGTCATCACACACTGAATAAGAGTACTCTTCTTGTCATCAAGGAAGAGTCTCTCAATAAATTGCGGGCTCTAGTGACTGCCAAAAAGTCACTAGAGAAACGGCTGAAGCGGTTGGTCGACAACTCGTTGTTTCGATCCAGCCCTTCACGCTTTCTGACACCAAAGACCGATGTTACCGGGAATTATCCAACACCTGAGCGGGTGGAAGCTTTTTGGACTGAGTTGTATGGAGATCAACCAAACGTGAACGCCAATACTCCAGCTCTGCACGACTTTAAAGCATTCTGTCGGGAACACCGTAGACAGAATGCTGATGAAGAGAGCCCTGCAGTCAGTGTGAATGAAGTTCGTTCAGCTCTAAATGGCAGCAAAATTGGGCTGCCCCGGGACCAGATGGCATAAATGTCTTTTGGTGGAAGAAGTTTACTTCTACCCACCTCCATCTGGCCCGTATATTTACATCGTACATTAGAGCTGACGAACCGATTCCAGACTGGCTCGTGGAAGGGCGAACCGTACTGATACCAAAAAAAGGTGACTTGTCTGACCCAAAGAATTACAGGCCTATCACCTGCTTGAATGCGGTTTATAAAATTTTTACAAAAATTTTAAACAACCGTATTTTGCATGAGATAGAACCTGTATGGCAACAGATATATGAACAGCGTGGCAGCAAAAGAGGCCTGTCAGGTTGCAAAGAGAACTTGATAGTTGATCGATGTGTCACACAAGATGCGATCTACTATCAACGCAACCTGTCAATGGCCTGGATCGACTATCGCAAGGCATTTGACTCAACTTCTCATGAGTTGATTTTATATCTCCTCAAATGCCTGGGGGTCAATCCTGAAATAGTGGAATGCATTCGGCGTACAATGCAGCTTTGGCGAACGCGTTTTCACATTGGAAGTGGAAACGCATTGTACATGACCGGAGTTGTAGAGTACAAACGAGGGGTCTTCCAAGGTGATTCCTTAAGCCCTCTGCTGTTTTGCATCTCACTGCTGCCTATATCTGTTGCTCTCCGTAAAACTCGTGGGTACTCTGTGGGGCCTCCGGGTGATCGAAAATACTCGATTACCCATCTGCTTTATATGGATGACCTGAAGCTGTATAGTGCTGATGAAGATCATCTACAGGCGGCCCTTAACATCGTAGCAGAGTACACGCGGGATGTCGGAATGTCTTTTGGGTTGGACAAGTGTGCGGTCGTACATCTGGCGAGGGGTAAGTGCTCTGTTACGGGTGATGATGTCGAGTTGGTAGATGGGAGCGTTTTAAGACAATTAGACGCCGGAGAGTTGTATAGATATCTAGGAATGGAAGAGCACCGCATGCATGCGGTCTCCGAAGTCCAAGCAACTCTCCGTAGTGAGTATGTTAGGAGACTCCGGAAAATTTGGTCCTTCGAACTTTCCAGTAAAAATAAAGTCTCCGCTACTAACACGCTCGCTGTCCCAGTCTTACTATACTCTTTCAGTGTCTTGAAATGGGCCCGAAGGGATCTGCGAGATCTCGACATCAGATCCCGTAAGACTATCAATATGAATCGGAGCATGCACCCCAATTCATCAGTCGCCAGATTATACCTCTCCCGGTCGATCGGTGGGAGAGGTTTGGAGAGCTTGGAGCGGCTTCACGATCGTTTAGTGCTGGGTTTAACACACGAAGTTGTCAATTTCACTGCAGATGAGGATGACTTCCTTATGCAAATTGTTCATAAACATGAGAATGCGCATAAGGGGTCGTTCTTGTATAAGGCAGCTATATATGCAGCAAGAACCCTTGGTCTTGGAGAGATAAACGCTCTTATGGAACTCCGAAAGGAGGAATTCAAGAGCGTCATCAGGAACGCCGAGGAAAAACTACTCCTAGGCGGAGCTAGAGCATTTTACGCCTAAACACCTGCGTAATCATGCCGCTTATCTTCGGCGTAATAGAAGATCGCTTGTGCCGGATAGAAAGCAGTCTAATAGACTTTCCTTTCCGGCGCAATTACACCAAGAGCGACGCCGATCCTCCTTGGATGACAACAATCCCTTTAAAGGACGGCAAGTAAGTATATCTAAAAAGATAACTTACTCCCAACAACAGCTAGAAGCGGTAAATGAAGATCTCCGTGCAAACATCCTGGAGGATTCCACTCTGCTCGCTGTGAACCAGGTTGTGTATGGTGCAGCAGTTTCGGCTTTTCCGAGAGAGAGACATCGTCTCTCAATCGAGGCAAGGTTGAGACAGCGCATCGCACAACTTGGCGACAAAATTGACAGATCCCGGAAACACGTCTCTCGCATCCAATGTGTGATTGAGTTCGAAACAACCCAACGAGCATACACGCCCCGAGTACGTCGCATTGCTGCTGAACTTCGGTGAGTTATCACACATTGAATAAAAGTACTCTTCTTGTCATCAAAGAAGAGTCGCTTAATAAATTGCGAGCTCTAGTGACTGCCAAAAAGTCACTAGAGAAAAGGCTGAAACGGCTGGTTGACAATTCGTTGTTTCGATCTAGCCCTTCACGCTTTCTGACACCAAAGACTGTTGTTACCGGAAATTATCCAGCACCTGAGCGGGTGGAAGCCTTTTGGACTGAGTTGTATGGAGATCAACCAAACGTAAACGCCAACACTCCAGCTCTGCATGACTTCAAAGTATTTTGTCGGAAACACCGTCGACAGAATGCTGATGAAGAGAGCCCTGCAGTCAGTGTAAATGAAGTTTGTTTAGCTCTAGATGGCAGCAGAAATTGGGCTGCCCCGGGACCAGATGGCATTAGTGTCTTCTGGTGGAAGAAGTTTACTTCTACCTACCTCCATTTGGCCCGTATATTTACATCCTACATCAGAGCTGACGAACCGATTCCAGACTGGCTCGTAGAAAGGCGAACCGTACTGATACCCAAAAAAAGTGACTTGTCTGACCCAAAAAATTACAGGCCTATCACCTGCCTGAATGCGGTTTATCAAATTTTTACAAAAATTTTAAACAACCGTATTTTGCAGGAGATAGAACCTGTATGGCAACAGATATATGAACAGCGTGGCAGCAAAAGAGGCCTGTCAGGTTGCAAAGAGAACTTGATAGTTGATCGATGTGTCACACAAGATGCGATCTACTATCAACGCAACCTGTCAATGGCCTGGATCGACTATCGCAAGGCATTTGACTCAACTTCTCATGAGTTGATTTTATATCTCCTCAAATGCCTGGGGGTCAATCCTGAAATAGTGGAATGCATTCGGCGTACAATGCAGCTCTGGCGAACGCGTTTTCACATTGGAAGTGGAAACGCATTGCACATAACCGGAGTTGTAGAGTACAAACGAGGGGTCTTCCAAGGTGATTCCTTGAGCCCTCTGCTGTTTTGCATCTCACTGCTGCCTATATCTGTTGCTCTCCGTAAAACTCGTGGGTACTCTGTGGGGCCTCCGGGTGATCGAAAATACTCGATTACCCATCTGCTTTATATGGATGACCTGAAGCTTTATAGTGCTGATGAAGATCATCTACAGGCGGCTCTTAACATCGTAGCAGAGTACACGCGGGATGTCGGAATGTCTTTTGGGTTGGACAAGTGTGCGGTCGTACATCTGGCGAGGGGTAAGTGCTCTGTTACGGGTGATGATGTCGAGTTGGTAGATGGGAGCGTTTTAAGACAATTAGACGCCGGAGAGTTGTATAGATATCTAGGAATGGAAGAGCACCGCATGCATGCGGTCTCCGAAGTCCAAGCAACTCTCCGTAGCGAGTATGTTAGGAGACTCCGGAAAATTTGGTCCTCCGAACTTTCCGGCAAAAATAAAGTCTCCGCTACTAACATGCTCGCTGTCCCAGTCTTACTATACTCTTTCGGTGTCTTAAAATGGGCCCGAAAGGATCTGCGAGATCTCGACATCAAAACCCGTAAGACTATCAACATGAACCGGAGCATGCACCCCAATTCATCAGTCGCCAGATTATACCTCTCCCGGTCGATCGGTGGGAGAGGTTTGCAGAGCTTGGAGCGGCTTCACGATCGTTTAGTCCTGGGTTTAACACACGAAGTTGTCAATTTCACTGCAGATGAGGATGACTTTCTTATGCAAATTGTTCATAAACATGAGAATGCGCATAAGGGGTCGTTCTTATATAAGGCAGCAATATATGCGGCAAGAACCCTTGGTCTTGGAGAAATAAACGCTCTTATGGAACTCCGAAAGGAGGAATTCAAGAGCGTCATCAGGAACGCCGAGGAAAAACTACTCCTAGGCAAACTGATGGACAAGTCTATGCACAGCGTGTTCTTCAAACACGTGCGTGATCATGGCTTGTCCACCCAGCTGACGTTTTCCTTCTTAAAGTCAGCTGGCCTGATGTCCGAGACTGAAGGGTTCATATTTGCTTGCCAAGATGGTGTCATTAACACTCTAGAATACCGTAGCAAGGTGCTCCAGGTGCAGCTTCTGGACACGTCATGGAGGGCGTGTAAACAACATCCGGAGACGCTCATGCACATTTTGTCGGCATGTCCTGTGCTGGCGAGAGATGCATACATCCAGCGTCACATTGCTGCCCTGAGAGTACTGTACTACTATCTTCGTCACCGCTACGGTATTGACGTGACACCGGTGCTGCCTTATCTGCCAGGAGATATTCCCCAGGTTGTTGAGAATGACAGTTGCAAAATTTATTGGAACATGCCGTTTGCAACAACTCGGCGGATAGATCACAACAAACCTGATATTGTGCTCTTCGACAAGGCTACTCGTGACATTTATGTCATTGAGTTCTCGGCCCCGGCTGAATACAACATCTCAGCCAAAGAAGAGCACAAAAGACAGATATATCAGGATCTCCTGTTTGAAATTGGCAAACTTTACCCAGGTTACCGTGTCAAGCTCGTCGTCCTGATTGTTGGCGTCCTCGGAGGGATGAAACAGTCTTTTGTATCCTCACTTGCCAGAGTTCCAGCTTGCTCATCAAAAGCTGAATTCTTGGCGGTCAGGATGCAGAAGGCTGTCATACTAGGTTCCCTCCGTCTACTTAGGAAAATGACTTTGGCCTGCTGTGATCACTAACCGCCTTGTTGTGCGGAGTGGTCCAGCAGTAATGGATGGAGCTCAGGCTGGGCCCTCGGAGAATCGGACTCCGGGGACAACCCCCCTGAGCATTTAATAACATATAATAATAATAATAATAATAATAATAATAATAATAATAATAATAATAATAATAATAATAATAATAATAATAATAATAATAATAATAATATTAATAATAATAATAATAATAATAATAATAATAATAATAATAATAATAATAATAATAATAATAATAATAGCTTCTTTATTTAGCTTTTAGCTACAGCATATGAAAATTTTAAAAGATCTTAAATCTTTTATCACAGTTTTACACTTGATTTCTGTCTACAATTTTAAATTTTTCCTTCTCTTATTTCTTCTCTTAATAATTTCTTAAATGTTAGTAAATTACTCGCATTTTTTGTCTCTATTCTTAACTTATTAAATAATGAAAAACCGTACATGTTTATTGTTTTTTGAGCACTTACAGTTCTTGTTCTTTGTACCAATATTCTATTTTTGTATCTTGTATTATAATTATGTTCATTATCTACAACAATTCTATTTAAATAGTCAGGTAACAAATTATTTTTCATCTTATATACAAACACACACACATTAAATTTAATTCTTTCTTCAACAGACAGAAAACATAGTGCATCTAACATACATCTAATTGGCGTATATCTATTAACTCTGAGTATTATTCTCATCGCTTTATTCTGACATTTTTGTAATTTATTTAAACATTCCTCATTAATATTTATCAAAAGAGTTGAACAGTATTCAAAATATGAAGCGATCATCGATTTATAAATTAATACTTTTGTGTAATCACTTACATAACTACTCAGTCTGTACATTAAGTTAATTCTAGTATTAATTTTTTTAATAATATAGTAAGTGTGCCTATCAAAACATAAGAATTCATCAAGCATTACGCCTAAATATTTGGTTTCACTACATTGCATAATCTTCTCTCCTGCTAAAAACAATTCTATACTTTTAACGTTCTTTTTTCTCCTATCTCTAACTAGCATAAATACAGTCTTTTTCACGTTTGGTTTAAGTGAATTAATGTTTAGCCAGACTCCCAGACCCTCTAGTGTCTTATTTAAAACATTTTCAATTTCTTTTTCATCTTTCGCACTATAATACAACATCTTGTCATCCGCAAATAATTTACATCGACATCCATACTTCTTTGCAATATTTACAACATCATTTATATACAAAATGAAGAGCAGTGGCCCCAAAATAGAACCTTGTGGCACACCGTGATTTACAGAAATTTTATTTGAGATAGCTTCACCAAATTTTACCTGTTGAGTCCTTTCATTCAAGTAACATTGGAACCACTCCAATGCACTACCACTTAAACCATACATTCTTAACTTTCTTATTAATCTATTTCTGTTAATCGTCTCAAATGCTCTTTTGAAATCTATGAAAACTACTCCTATTATATTGCCTTGGTCTATCTCATTTCTCCATTCACACATTGTTTTTTGCAATGTTGCTTCACACGAATGATATACTCTAAAGCCAGACTGTTCTTCTTCTAAAATATTATTCCTATCAATGTGTTCTAGTAATCTATTTTTCACAACTTCTTCTAAAATCTTCTCTAATTCAGGTAATGTGTTGATCGGCCTGTACTCCTCCGCCTTATTAGTACCTTTAACTTTAGGTATCGGATGAATCAATGAGTTTTTCCATTCGTTTGGAATTTCTGATGACTCAAGACTGTAATTTATTAACTTTGTTATTACGATTCTATTTACACTCCATATCTTACTGATAATATCACAAGATATTACATTTCCTTTACCTTTATTCTTATCTAACTTTTTAATTATAGAATTTAATTCCTTTTCATCAGCTTCTATTAACTTATCAAGTTTTGTCACTGATTCATCGTACCCAAAGTCATCAACATTACAATTATACTTATCAACTACAATATCATTAACAATTTCTTCAACACTTTGTACAAAGTAATCATTAAATTTATTAGCAATAAGTGTATTTTCCTTAATTAGTTCATTATTGAAAACAATTTCTAATTCGGTTTCTACTTGACTTTTATTTCCTAGTATAGATTTCATATTTTTCCATAATTTTTTTGAGTTAGTTTTTTGAGAGTCGATCAATTTTTCATAATATTCTTTTTTCACGTTCCTTATTTCATTTACTACAGTATTTCTCAGTCTTTTGTAATTTTCCCACGCTTTATTACAATTTCTATTTTTAAAAACTCTATAAGATTCATCTCTCATACTTATCAAATTTTTAATATGGCTATTAAACCATCTACTGTTCTGCCATTTATTTTTAATTACATATTCTTTTACTGGAGCTACGGAGTCTATACTATTTACAATAACATCTGTTAGAAGACGAATTTTTACCTTCGCACTTCCATTCTCATACTCTATATTATTATCACATAGATTAACATAATAATTATATATATTTTTTTCTAAACTAACATAATTAAATTGACTATAGTCTCTTTTGTACTTAATATACGTATCACTGTCTGAAAAATTTATTATATTCTTAACTATTGGTAAAAATACTTTCACTATAAAATGATCTGAGATCCTTGGCACCTCCCAGACTTTAGTATTTATACTTTCATTAGAAAAAACTAGATCAATTAGAGTTTTGGAATTAGATGTCACGCGAGTATATTCCTTAACCCATTGATACATACCAACACTCTTCATTTCTCTAATGAGCTTTCTTGAATACTGTGAATCTTTACTCACATCTATATTAAAGCCACCCACTAAAATAACTTGACCTTTTTCACTTAGTTTTTCATATTCTTGTATCAATCTTTCTATAAATACACCATTACTCTGATTTGGAGAATGATATACGTTACTTACTATTACATTCTTAAATATACCTTTCAGTAAAATGCTACACATCCACATATTTACTTCGCAACCGACATTATCAGTCACATTATCAATTACTTCATATTCAACATCTTTTCTTATATACATCACTACTCCTCCTGTTCTTTTATTACTCGAAAACATTTTAACATTGTTATAATTACTAATCTCATATTCATGTTCACTCACATCAGCTGTCAAATGCGTTTCAGTTACACATACTATATCAATTCTCTTGTTTACCAACAACATTTTTAGTTCATCTAAATGCCATAACAAACCTTGGATATTTATAACTAACATTTGACCTCTCGATAAGTGATTCTTATTAGTTACTCGTTGCTATTCGGTACAATATTTAATATTTTTTTGTGCTCTATTTTTCATTCTTTTATAATACTCACAACTGGGATCACTAGCACAGTGGTCAATTTGGATATCATCCACTTTGTACACATCTTTCATTCTTACACAATTTACACATTTACTATTTGTGGTTTTGCAGTCTTCTTCTTTGTGGTCACCAGCACACTTTCTACATTTGGTTCCTGTCTTGCAATCTTTGGCAAAATGGTGATAACCCCAGCACTTGTAACATCTTAATATACTTACACAGTCTGATACACGACATTTGTTCCATCCAAGTTTTATGCGATTTAAATCCATCAGTTTTTTATGTATTTTTGGGTCAACTTCTAGAATAATAAATCCATCTTTTTTCTTTCCTATTGCTCTCTTTTTAATTTCTATTTTACTGTTTTGCTCCAATATTAAATCATTTTGTTTTTGTACCATTTTTATAATTTCTTCATCACTTTTATCTGAAATTATATCCTCTTCTATATCAATTATTTTTACTTTTGGAAACTTCTTATCATTCATTTTAATATTATATTCACTTCCAATATTTTTCTTTAATTCTTCTACTAAGACATAAGAATCTTGCTTCTGTTTACATCCAATTATTACTTTCCCACTTTTTGTTTCATTTATTTTGTCCACACCAAGTCCAAGTTTTCCAATATCTACACTCTTCTTAAGTTTCTGTACAGTAACTGTCGTATCCTGTTTCGCTTTCGGCTCGACAACAATGCTTTCTAATTGTGATTTCTTTAGTCGCCCCGCATATGTATCCACTCTTGAACTATAGGTGTCACTAGTTTCTTTTCCAGTCACTGTATAACGTTTCAGTTCCATTAATTCCTTGCGGACTGCGTTAGTTACTGCTTTAGTTACTTCACTAACTATATCCTTTTTAACTATCTCTAATTCACCTTTGATAAGCTGTTTAACTTCCAATTTGAAAATATCGAAATCCGCTTCGATATTATCATGACTGCTCAGCAACAAATCTAATTTATGCTCTATATCATTTTCTTCTCCTTCTGTTCTTTTCCTTTTTAATCTTCTTGAACTTTCCGAAGAATTCACACTCGCCGTATCCATGCCATCATCCATATCATGACCTGTACATGGCACCAGTTCATTTAGCATGTTCATATATTTGTGTTTTTTTATCCTACAGCTTTTGTGGAAAACATTCTGACAACCAGAGCAGATAAATGGATTTTTCACAGTGTTCTGTTTACAACCATAACAATTCTGACTAGACATTTTTTGTTATGTATTTGTACCGGTAACCCAGCACTCACACACACAAAACAACAGCACTCTAACCTCACCGAGTTCAGTTTAACTTTCTATTAAATAACAATAAAATAATTAAGTTAATCAACCAAAATATTATATTATATTGTTTATTATCACTTTATGAACACATTAGTACATAATTTTCTTTTATTAATACACTATTAACTACGAGATTCTACAATTTTCAGAGCACTCCAAGAATTACATCCTCTCACTATAATAATAATAATAATAATAATAATAATAATAATAATAATAATAATAATAATAATAATAATAATAATAATAATAAGTAGTGCTTGCTACGTGGCCTCCAAGCGGCGCATCGCGGGAAACGCAGACCATAACACCAGGTCTGTAGGCGAACGACGTAGCCGATGCAGTGGGCCAACTACCCACTGCATTGAAATACTGAGTTACAACAAGGCGTAATCTCAGAAGTGCTCCCCACAACCGTTCCTTTTCGGATGAGGACCATTCATCAGGTGGGAGGAGCACGCCGGACCCGATGAACGATGACGACCCTGGCGCTTTAAGGACTTTCTTTAAGTGGACGGAGGAACTACGAGTCGACCTCTTGGTGTGCTACCAACGTAGCGAGCCGGGGGTGAGCGGTTATATGGCCCGGATGCACACTCTTTGGAGTGATATGCATCCGGAGCTAGAGCATTTTACGCCTAAACACCTGCGTAATTATGCCGCTTATCTTCGGCGTAATAGAAGATCGCTTGTGCCGGATAGAAGGCAGTCTAATAGACTTTCCTTTCCGGCGCAATTACACCAAGAGCGACGCCGTTCCTCCTTGGATAACAACAATCCCTTTATAGGACGGCAAGTAAGTATATCTAAAAAGATAACTTACTCCCAACAACAACTTGACAAGGTCAATGAAGATCTCCTTACACAGATCCAGGAGGATTCCACTCTGCTCGCTGTGAACCAGGTTGTGTATGGTGCAGCAGTTTCGGCTTTTCCGAGAGAGAGACATTGTCTCTCGATCGAGGCAACGTTGAGACAGCGCATCTCACAACTTGGACTCAAAATTGACAGATCCCGGAAACAGGTCTCCCGCATTCAGTGTGTGATTGAGTTTGAAACAACTTAAAGAGCATACACGCCTCGAATTCGGCGCATTGCTGCTAAACTTCGGTGGCGTCATCACACACTGAATAAGAGTACTCTTCTTGTCATCAAGGAAGAGTCTCTCAATAAATTGCGGGCTTTAGTGACTGCCAAAAAGTCACTAGAGAAAAGGCTGAAGCGGTTGGTCGACAACTCGTTGTTTCGATCCAGCCCTTCACGCTTTCTGACACCAAAGACCGATGTTACCGGGAATTATCCAACACCTGAGCGGGTGGAAGCTTTTTGGACTGAGTTGTATGGAGATCAACCAAACGTGAACGCCAATACTCCAGCTCTGCACGACTTTAAAGCATTCTGTCGGGAACACCGTAGACAGAATGCTGATGAAGAGAGCCCTGCAGTCAGTGTGAATGAAGTTCGTTCAGCTCTAAATGGCAGCAAAAATTGGGCTGCCCCGGGACCAGATGGCATAAATGTCTTTTGGTGGAAGAAGTTTACTTCTACCCACCTCCATCTTGCACGTATATTTACATCGTACATTAGAGCTGACGAACCGATTCCAGACTGGCTCGTGGAAGGGTGAAATGTACTGATACCAAAAAAAGGTAACTTGTCTGACCCAAAGAATTACAGGCCTATCACCTGCTTGAATGCGGTTTATAAAATTTTTACAAAAATTTTAAACAACCGTATTTTGCATGAGATAGAACCTGTATGGCAACAGATATATGAACAGCGTGGCAGCAAAAGAGGCCTGTCAGGTTGCAAAGAGAACTTGATAGTTGATCGATGTGTCACACAAGATGCGATCTACTATCGACGCAACCTGTCAATGGCCTGGATCGACTATCGCAAGGCATTTGACTCAACTTCTCATGAGTTGATTTTATATCTCCTCAAATGCCTGGGGGTCAATCCTGAAATAGTGGAATGCATTCGGCGTACAATGCAGCTCTGGCGAACGCGTTTTCACATTGGAAGTGGAAACGCATTGCACATAACCGGAGTTGTAGAGTACAAACGAGGGGTCTTCCAAGGTGATTCCTTGAGCCCTCTGCTGTTTTGCATCTCACTGCTGCCTATATCTGTTGCTCTCCGTAAAACTCGTGGGTACTCTGTGGGGCCTCCGGGTGATCGAAAATACTCGATTACCCATCTGCTTTATATGGATGACCTGAAGCTGTATAGTGCTGATGAAGATCATCTACAGGCGGCCCTTAACATCGTAGCAGAGTACACGCGGAATGCCGGTATGTCTTTTGGGTTGGACAAGTGTGCGGTCGTACATCTGGCGAGGGGTAAGTGCTCTGTTACGGGTGATGATGTCGAGTTGGTAGATGGGAGCGTTTTAAGACAATTAGACGCCGGAGAGTTGTAAAGATATCTAGGAATGGAAGAGCACCGCATGCATGCGGTCTCCGAAGTCCAAGCAACTCTCCGTAGCGAGTATGTTAGGAGACTCCGGAAAATTTTGTCCTCCGAACTTTCCGGCAAAAATAAAGTCTCCGCTACTAACACGCTCGCTGTCCCAGTCTTACTATACTATTTCGGTGTCTTAAAATGGGCCCGAAAGGATCTGCGAGATCTCGACATCAGAACCCGTAAGACTATCAACATGAACCGGAGCATGCACCCCAATTCATCAGTCGCCAGATTATACCTCTCCCGGTCGATCGGTGGGAGAGGTTTGCAGAGCTTGGAGCGGCTTCACGATCGTTTAGTCCTGGGTTTAACACACGAAGTTGTCAATTTCACTGCAGATGAGGATGACTTTCTTATGCAAATTGTTCATAAACATGAGAATGCGCATAAGGGGTCGTTCTTATATAAGGCAGCAATATATGCGGCAAGAACCCTTGGTCTTGGGGAAATAAACGCTCTTATGGAACTCCGAAAGGAGGAATTTAAGAGCGCCATCAGGAACGCCGAGGAAAAACTACTCCTAGGCAAACTGATGGACAAGTCTATGCACAGCGTGTTCTTTAAACACGTGCGTGATCATGGCTTGTCCACCCAGCTGACGTTTTCCTTCTTAAAGTCAGCTGGCCTGATGTCCGAGACTGAAGGGTTCATATTTGCTTGCCAAGATGGTGTCATTAACACTCTATAGTACCGTAGCAGGGTGCTCCAGGTGCAGCTCCCGGACACGACCTGCAGGGCGTGTAAACAACATCCGGAGACGCTTATGCACATTTTGTCAGCATGTCCTGTGCTGGCGAGAGGTGCATACATCCAGCGTCACAATGCTGCCCTGAGAGTACTGTACTACTATCTTCGTCACCGCTACGGTATTGACGTGACACCGGTGCTGCCTTATCTGCCAGGAGATATTCCCCAGGTTGTTGAGAATGACAGTTGCAAAATTTATTGGAACATGCCGTTTGCAACTACTCGGCGGATAGATCACAACAAACCTGATATTGTGCTCTTCGACAAGGCTACTCGTGACATTTATGTCATTGAGTTCTCGGCCCC
The DNA here is from genome assembly GCF_020080835.1 of Cotesia glomerata. NCBI lineage: Eukaryota > Metazoa > Arthropoda > Insecta > Hymenoptera > Braconidae > Cotesia > Cotesia glomerata. Next base: position 346,876 of record NW_025401664.1, read on the forward strand.
GGCTGAATACAACATATCAGCCAAAGAAGAGCACTCGGAGAGCTCAAAATAATATACAAATTGTATTTATGAGCTTGAAGAGATCTAAAACGTCATAAGTGCAATTTCAAGCGTTTAGGTATAGAATCGGCGGAAAGTTGCAGGGATGGCCTTCAGGGTCGACCGTATTCCTAATTTTTTTTTAATCAATTACACAATTTTTTTAATGAATTAGCGTTATCAGGCGTGCATTTTTGGATTTTTCAAACTTTTGTGTTTTATTTTTCAAATACCGGGTAGTTGATAAAATTATTTTCTTGTGTTTTTCAAAACATGAGATGTTATATTATAAACATACATATAATATAAGGTAAAAGCCCCAATATATGATCATGTACCAGTATATGATCACTCCATGTATTTGTATACCTATATTTGTGAATATAGATATACAAATACATGGAGTGATCATATACTGGTACATGATCATATATTGGGGCTTTTACCTTAAACCAACTTAACGATTAAAAAAGTTTCATTTCTATTGTGACCTTATGCCTGTGAGGCTCACTCGTTTTTTTCTGAAATGTAAAGTTGCCAATGGATAATTTTATTACAATTCCTTCACTAATTAATCTAAAGGAACTTCGTTCCATCCGGGTGTCCCTTGACACCTCTCAAGTTCTTTTTTTAAATACACTGTACATAGAATTAAGGGTAGAAGGTTTACTAGATACAACATAGCACACTTATGTCTGTAAGTTACAAGTGTAATGTAGAGGCGAGCAAAAAACGACACTTAACAAAAAGATATGAAATCCGAACAAAAACAGTTTAACTGTAAAAAATTGCGCCAAGTCCACGTTCATAGAACTCATCTCAATAACATTTGCACTTTACAAAAAAAATTAGGCTCGTTTCAATAATTTTCATTCTCTACAAAAAGATGTGAAATACAAAAAAATACCAAGAAACCGTCATAATGTTGGAAAAATTGAAATAAAATTTGTTAAAAATTAAAAAATTAAAAAAAAAAATTTTTATCGTACTTGGCGCGTCATTGAGTACCCCAAATTTTTTCAGGATAAATGAACATCTTTTTAATGTTGAGAAATTTATAAGTAAGTGAACCTATATTATTTCATAATAAGTTTCACAAAAGTTAGGTAAAATCGACATTCCATACGCAGTTATGCAAACTACATACAAGTCGATACGCATGCACACGTTGGGTCGGTTGCATTGTGAGAATTGTGTTTACTAAAAAATAAAACATGTGGCCGACTACATTGGGAAAATGCGGTGTGAGTGCCAATCAAAATGTGTTAATTACAATTAAACGAAGCAATATCAAGCTTTAATATTGCATAAGGTTCTTCATTAAAGATTAATGACGAAGCTGAAAAAAAATGAATCCGAAAATTTTATATAATTTCAGATTTCTTGAACACACCACCATATTGACAGATGTTTTCACTAAAGATCTAAAAAAAATTTGAAAAACGGGTTTTTTCACTAAAACTGATAATAAATACACTAAGCAATGTTTTCAATGAGTTCAGTATCCTTGACTAATTTAAATCTATATAAATATATAATATGATTATATATATACAAGCGAAATCGTTTTTTTTTTAGTTGACATGCTTCCGAAAAAATTTGCGGTACTCAATGACGCGCGCCAAGTACGATAAAAATTTTTTTTTTTAATTTTTTAATTTTTAACCAATTTTATTTCAATTTTTTTAACATTATGACGGTTTCTTGGTATTTTTTTGTATTTCACATCTTCTTGTAGAGAATGAAAATTATTGAAACGAGCCTAATTTTTTTTGTAAAGTGCAAATGTTATTGAGATGAGTTCTATGAACGTGGACTTGGCGCAATTTTTTACAGTTAAACTGTTTTTGTTCGGATTTCATTAGTCAAGGATACTGAACGCATTGAAAACATTGCTTAGTGTATTAATTATCAGTTTTAGTGAAAAAACCCGTTCTTAAAATTTTTTTTCGATCTTTAGTGAGAACAACTGTCAATATGGTGGTGTGTTCAAGAAATCTGAAATTATATAAAATTTTTGGATTCATTTTTTTTCAGCTTCGTCATTAATCTTTAATGAAGAACCTTATGCAATACTAAAGTTTGCATAACTGCGTATGACATGTCAATTTTACCTAACTTTTGTAAAACTTATTATGAAATAACATAGGTTGACTTACTTATAAATTTCTCAGCATTAAAAGGATGTTTATTTATCCTGAAAAAAATTTGGGGTACTCAATGACGCGCGCCTAGTACGATAAAAATTTTTTTTTTTAATTTTTTAATTTTCAACAAATTTTTTTTCAATTTTTTCAACATTATGACGGTTTCTTGGTATTTTTTAGTATTTCACATCTTTTAGTAGAGAATGAAAATTATTGAAACGAGCCTAATTTTTTTTGTAAAGTGCAAATGTTATTGAGATGAGTTTTATGAACGTGGCCTTGGCGCAATTTTTTACAGTAAAACTGTTTTTGTTCGGATTTCAGTATTTTTTGTAATTATAATAAAAATTAACAATTTTAATTTAATACATTTCCGGTGGCAAACTATCCCCTTTAAGCTATAGTTCATGTAAGAGTTATTCTTGCGCCGCCTGGCGTGTGTAATTGCAAGCTGTCAAATATCTTTTTTTCACTGTAGTTTCCCATCTATTATAAGATTAGCATGCATCCTTATATTATTTAGTCTCTGGCCGTCCGCTTTTTACATAAGAAAAAAGTTAAAATCTAAAAATCAGGGTCGCTATAGTTTGTGCTGATTATTTTTAATAATTTTAAATAGAAATTATAAAGATAATTGATAATAATCAAGTAATACGCGTAATAAAAAGCATGAACTACTATTATAAAATATCATATAGAAAAAAAATTAAAATAAATTTGAAAAAAAATTTGTAACCTCAAAAAACCGTTCTGCTTACGGTATATACACACTCGGTAGTCTGGCTCAAGAACGGAACTTGGCGCCAGACTCTATCGGGTCTGTTGATTTTTTCATTTTTCTATTTTATATCTTTTTGTAAAGAAAAAAAAAAATTTTTTTTTCCTTAATAGTTTCATGAACGTGGACTTGGTGCGATTTTTTTACAGTGAAACTGTTTTTGTTTGGATTATAATTACTATTATTGTTGTTGTTATTATGATTACCAATATTATTTATTGTTATTATGATATTGTTGTTAGTAAATGACACAATGTATCAAACGCATAGTTATGTTACGTATTATCAAGAGATTAAGATTATTTATAACCCACCAAATTGAATGACAGTGCCATCTACAGGCAACAACCAGGAGATTATAGAATGTACACTATCTTCAATAAAAATTCCCCAGACACTGAACAGCTGGTTTATCCCAAGAAAGTAGAACTTGAACAACGTTTAGTCTGTTGTGTAATTAGACTGGTTAATAAATATTATGTAAGAAATATCATCGTTTCAAACTTCGCTCAATTAACAAGTAGTGCCACCTACAGGCAACAATCATCAAGACGTTTGTAGTATCTGTACATTGCTCGAACAGAATTACTCAGATCTTGATAAGCTGACTTTTCCGAAGAAAGCAAAATCAAACAATTCTAGCTCTTTTAGGGCCAGTTTTTCAAGTCAAGATAAAATTTTATTCAGGATAAAATTATGATGCCAGTATATTTATATATATGAAATATATAGATATATTTTATCATTAGATAAAATTTTATCCTAGATTGAAAAACTGGCCCTTAAATATTGACGCTAGTTAATAAATACAACTAAATGAAAAGAAAGTATATTTAGAAAAATACGAATGGAAAGTTATTTAATAATTAATTCTAGGGATTTTATATTAAACAAAATATTTTAACATTTTTTGTTTTTAAAAAAATTTTTGATTCAAAGTTTGTATTTTTCCCGCGGAAATTGAATGTTCATAAAGTTTCAATATAAATCATCTAAAGTATCACTTTTCGTACAATATCTAGCAGCATTGATAAAATTTTATATCAATAAGCCGCGAACATTCTTTAGCTTAGATTGATAAACTAAATGATCAATTGTAAGCTTTTAATTTTACATAAATTTTGAAAAATTTTTACATTTTTGTAGTTGTGATAGTTGTAAATTTAAATTTAATACTTTAATACTTAATAATTTAAAAACAATATCAATGATAATAATGATAAACCATATTATCAATTTATTTTTACCATTAAAAATATTTTTAGTATTATCCTTATTGTCATTGTTAATATTGTCGTTATTATAATTATGATTATTTTTATAATTATTTAGTGTCAATATCATATTGTTGTTAGTAAATATCACAATTCGTAAACTTATAAATAATATTCGTATTATGTAAGAAATCTCATCGTTTCAAATTTCGCTTAATTAACAAGTAGTGCCACCTACAGGCTACAATCATCAAGACGTTTGTAGTGTCTGTTCATTGCTCGAACAGAATTACTCAGATCTTGATCAGCTGACTTTTCCGAAGAAAGCAAAATCAAACAATTCTAGCTCTTTTAAGTATTGACTCTAGGTAATAAATGCAATTGAATTAAAAGAAAATATATTTAGAAAAATACATATGGAAAGTTATTTAATAATTAATTCTAGAGATTTTATATTAAAAAAAATTTTTAACATTATTTGTTATTAAAAAAATTTTCAATTCAAAGTTTGTATTTTTCCCGCAGAAATTGAATGTTTATAAAGTTTCAATATAAATCAATGAAAGTATCACTTATCGTACAATATTTAGCAGCATCAATAAAATTTTTTATAAATAAGCCGCAAATACTCTTTGGCTTAGATTAACAAAGTAAATTATCAATTGAAACTTTAATTGTATTCCGCGCCTCTTCCTCGAGATCAAGTTGTAGTACCTCTACTATGTGCCTTCGTCACCACAAATTTTTCAAAGTGTAAAATAGAAAAAGTTGCGTCTGCGCATGACCTGCGCCGCCATGACATTTCATTCTTCATCTTTGTGCCCGAGTCGTCACATGGTAGTTAAATAAAAAATTTAATAATTTCATCAAAAATTGATCATTATTAAAAAATATCATCATGGGAAAATCAAGAAAACGCAGCCGAGAATATTCATCGGACGAAGAAAGTAACAGGAGTATGAAAAAAAGACTAGATCGTATGGAAAAAATGATGACTGAATTTTTTCGCGATGGTAAGTAAAAACAAATAAATAATAAAACATTTCTACAGTTATTATTATATCTATGTATAATAATAATTAAGTTGATGTTGTAAAAATTCGGCTTCTGGTCTGCAACTAGTGAGTCGAGTTAATTTACATACAGCTACTTACTAACCTCGCCGGTACAACCGACGCTGGAGTAACCCCACACCAAAGTAATGTTGACAATTCCTTGCAAGGATTGTCAGAAAAATACTTGGTGAATTTAAATTTAAGTGCCAATCCAATTGACACGTAAATTTAGGTTATAGTTGCAACATAAACAATACCTTGCAAGGATTGTTTAAAAATGCAACAGCTGATCAAACAATCTAACCTCTGCTAGGTTATAATTATGATTGTCAAAAAAAAAAAAAAAAAAAAGAATAGAATTTAATTTAAGATTGTCTGCAGGTGATTACTACGATCGTCGCGGTCATTCTTCTCGGAGAGACGATCAGGATTACAGATATCACCGTGACTCTCGTAGAAGCTCATCTCCAAGACGCTATTATGAACGATCAAGAGACAGATACAATGATAGCGAGACTGATCATTATGACAGTCGGTCAGAGTATCGTTCTCGCAGTCGTGAAAAGACAGTGGATGATTCTAGTAAAAATTCTGGAGGAACAGTATCGGCAGATACTGAAAGTATCAACAAGAATCATACATTACCAACGTCGCAGCCACCTGTTAATACGGCAGACCCTACAGCTGCTCCTACAGCTGATTTGACAACTCAGAATACTGCGCCAGCTCCAATATCGAGTGCTACTGGTGTGGCTACACCTTCGACTCCTGGGGAACAACCTTTGGAACTAGAGGTTCTAAAAATAATCGGAGACCGATTAAACCCAGACAGAGTTCTATTGCCAGCTATTCACAAGGATCTTGCCGTCAGAGTCGAAGAGATCATTAACAAAGGTCTTCCTACAACCGAGAAAAACACTCTCTTGCAAAAATTTCCACCTCCAGAAAATGGTCTATTTATGGACCCACCCAAGCTCAATTTCGAAATTAAAACTAATATTCCTGATAGCATCGTAAAAAGAGACGATCGCATTGTAGAAAAACAGGCCCGTATATCAGCAAGTCTAGCTGGTATAACTAAGCTGATGTCAATGTCCTTGCAGCTTCCACAGGACCAAAAATTGGCCATGCTGGAGATATTGGGTGGTGTTTCCAGAATTTTAGCAGACTTGCAACATGAGGAATCGGAAATTAGAAGGAGTTTAATCTTAAAAAATATTGACCCTTCTAAACGTGATATCCTTAAGTCTACTTCATCGAATAAGTGGTTATTCGGCGGAAACTTGGATGAAAAATTTAAGGCAGCTCGACTCTTGGAATCAACTGCCAAGAAGATCAAACCAGCAGCTCAAACAGGTTCAAATAATGAATCAAAAAACTTGAAGGGCCCGTCTCGTCGCCCATCATACAAATCTTACAACAACTCGACGACGAGCGGGCAGAAATCAACATCATCTCAGAAGACTTACTGGAGCCACAAGCAACCGAAGAAGAGTTATCCACAGTCCAAGAAATAATCATGGATGACAGTGTAAGTTGTCCAGCAGGACGTTTAAGATCTTTTTCTAAGTCTTGGTCGGAAATCACCTCCGACGAGACCATCTTGAGCTGGGTCCGTGGGGTTAAAATCCCCTTTTCAAGGAAAGTATTTCAGGCTCGCCCTCCTTCAGAACCTCATTGGTCTGAACAAGAACGGTTAGCTATAAATCAGCAATTAGATGAGTTGTTGAAAAAGGGAGCAATTGCGGAGACTAATGCTACCCTCGGTCAATTCTTGTCTAATATTTTCCTTGTTAGTAAGCCAGATGGAGGTTATCGCTTAATTTTAAACCTTAAAAATCTCAATGAGTTTATTGACACTGAGCATTTTAAGCTTGAAGACAGTAAAGTTGTTAGAAAATTATTAACCTCAGATTGTTTTATGATATCTATTGATCTAAAGGATGCTTATTACTTAATTTCGGTTGCTGAATCAGATAGAAAATATTTGAGATTCCAATTTCTTGGAAAAATTTATGAGTTTACCTGTTTACCTTTTGGTCTAAATATTGCTCCATATATTTTTACAAAAATTATGAAACCAGTCGTCTCATATTTGAGGTTATTAAGAACCTTACTGGTAATTTATTTAGACGATATTTTAGTAATAGGCCTATCGTTTGAGATGTGTTCCAAAAATGCAAGGATCACTCTTGCATTATTAAAAAAACTCGGATTTATTATAAATTTTGAAAAAAGCCAGTTAACACCGTCCAAACGATGTAAATTTTTAGGATTAATTTATGATTCTAAGGAGATGGTAGTAGAACTTCCAATCGAAAAGAAAAACAGAGTAACTGAGTTAGTTAGGAAGTTTGATCGAATCAAGAAATGTAAGATTAGAGAGTTTGCTGCTTTTATTGGTACTCTGGAATCGTGTAGTCCAACACTAAAGTATAGTAGAGTCCATATGCGTAGTTTTGAGAGAGAGAGATTCGTAGCTCTGCGAAGTAATAAAGATAATTATGATCGCGACATGACTATTGCATCAAACTTAAAAGATGACCTTGATTGGTGGAAGAAACACGTGTTAGTAGCTAAAAACTCTATTAAAATATTCAAGCCCGTTATAGAAATCTTTTCAGATGCTTCAACGTCAGGGTGGGGAGCAGTCTGCAAAGACAACCGAGTACATGGTCATTGGAAAGAATATGAACGTTCCCTACACATAAACATCCTAGAACTGAAAGCAGTATTTTTTGGGTTAAAGTGTTTCTGTGAGGACTTAAGATCCTGTGACATCCTATTGAGGGTAGATAATACCACTGCTATTGCGTACATCAACAAGAAAGGCGGTATAAGGGTTCCACAGCTGAGCATGTTAGCTAAAGAAATCTGGACATGGTGTAAAAAAAGAGAGCTGTGGATTTTTGCATCCTATATTCGCTCAAAAGACAACTCTATCGCTGACTTTGAGTCTAAAAGACTTGAACCAGAGACAGAGTACAGTCTTGCGGAGTATGCTTTTAACGCTATTATAGATAAGTTTGGAGAACCAAAAATTGATCTTTTTGCTACTCGAGCTAACGCTAAATGCACGCGGTACGTGTCCTGGAAAAAAGATCCGGGATCGATAGCTATTGACGCATTTACCATCAGTTGGAAATCAAAATTCTTTTATGCTTTTCCACCTTTTTCCACTATTTTACGGGTGCTGGAGAAAGTCCGAGTGGATGAAGCCCGAGGCGTATTAGTGGTACCCCATTGGCCCGCTCAAGCTTGGTTTCCAGTATTTTTATCCACGCTCGATTCTGAGCCTATTTACTTTAAACCAGACATTAACTTGCTTCTTACTTTCAACAGACAACCTCACCCAGTATGGCGGAGGATTACCCTGGTATCAGGCATTATATCAGGAGAGCCTACGCATTAAAAGCTGTCCCAGAAGACTCCATGGAGGTTATGCTAGCGTCGCTGAGTGAAGGATCTATGAAGCAGTATGACACTGGATTAAAAAAATGGTGGAATTTTTGAAGTGTCAACCAAATAGACACTTTAGCTAGTACCACACAGAACGTACTAGGATTTTTGACATCGGAATACAAACATGGCGCTACGCATGGGGCTCTGAACAGCTTTCGATCTGCTATTGCTCTTATCTATGGCCCTGAGCTTGGGGAAAACCCGGAAATTAAAAGATTTTTTAAAGGTGTATCGAAACTAAGACCACCTAGACCAAAATATGACTGTACGTGGGATCCGGGACTAGTTTTAGATTGTTTAAAAAAATGGGGTGATAATGACAAACTCAGTCTTGAAAAATTGTCCCTGAAACTCGCGTCCTTATTAGCGTTGGTAACAGGACACAGAATGCAGACGCTATCTCTAATTGACGTCAGAAATATTTGCACACGGAGAAGCGCTATGGAAATAAAAATTCCAGATCCAATATATATAGTAGTACAGTACTCTCAGGGCAGCGTTGTGACGCTGGATATATGCACCTCTCGCCAGCACAGGACATGCCGACAAAAGGTGCATGAGCGTCTCCGGGTGTTGTTTACACATCCTACATGACGTGTCCAGAAGCTGCACCTGGAGCACCTTGCTACGGTATTCTAGAGTGTTAATGACACCATCTTGGCAGGCAAATATGAACCCTTCAGTCTCGGACATCAGGCCAGCTGACTTTAAGAAGGAAAAGGTCAGCTGGGTGGACAAGCCAAGATCACGCACGTGTTTGAAGAACACGCTGTGCATGAACTTGTCCATCAGTTCGCCTAGGAGTTGTTTTTCCTCGGCGTTCCTGATGACGCTCTTGAATTCCTCCTTTCGGAGTTCCATAAGAGCGTTTATTTCTCCAAGACCAAGGGTTCTTGCCGCATATATTGCTGCCTTATATAAGAACGACCCCTTATGCGCATTCTCATGTTTATGAACAATTTGCATAAGAAAGTCATCCTCATCTGCAGTGAAATTGACAACTTCGTGTGTTAAACCCAGGACTAAACGATCGTGAAGCCGCTCCCACCGATCGACCGGGAGAGGTATAATCTGGCGGCTGATGAATTGGGGTGCATGCTCCGGTTCATGTTGATAGTCTTACGGGTTCTGATGTCAAGATCTCGCAGATCCTTTCGGGCCCATTTTAAGACACCGAAAGAGTATAGTAAGACTGGGACAGCGAGCGTGTTAGTAGCGGAGACTTTATTTTTACCGGAAAGTTCGGAGGACCAAATTTTCCGGAGTCTCCTAACATACTCGCTACGGAGAGTTGCTTGGACTTCGGAGACCGCATGCATGCGGTGCTCTTTCATTCCTAGATATCTATACAACTCTCCGGCGTCTAATTGTCTTAAAACGCTCCCATCTACCAACTCGACATCATCACCCGTAACAGAGCACTTACCCCTCGCCAGATGTACGACCGCACACTTGTCCAACCCAAAAGACATTCCGACATCCCGCGTGTACTCTGCTACGATGTTAAGAGCCGCCTGTAGATGATCTTCATCAGCACTATACAGCTTCAGGTCATCCATATAAAGCAGATGGGTAATCGAGTATTTTCGATCACCCGGAGGCCCCACAGAGTACCCACGAGTTTTACGGAGAGCAACAGATATAGGCAGCAGTGAGATGCAAAACAGCAGAGGGCTTAAGGAATCACCTTGGAAGACCCCTCGTTTGTACTCTACAACTCCGGTTATGTGCAATGCGTTTCCGCTTCCAATGTGAAAACGCGTTCGCCAGAGCTGCATTGTACGCCGAATGCATTCCACTATTTCAGGATTGACCCCCAGGCATTTGAGGAGATATAAAATCAACTCATGAGAAGTTGAGTCAAATGCCTTGCGATAGTCGATCCAGGCCATTGACAGGTTGCGTTGATAGTAGATCGCATCTTGTGTGACACATCGATCAACTATCAAGTTCTCTTTGCAACCTGACAGGCCTCTTTTGCTGCCACGCTGTTCATATATCTGTTGCCATACAGGTTCTATCTCCTGCAAAATACGGTTGTTTAAAATTTTTGTAAAAATTTTATAAACAGCATTCAAGCAGGTGATAGGCCTGTAATTCTTTGGGTCAGACAAGTCACCTTTTTTTGGTATCAGTACGGTTCGCCCTTCCACGAGCCAGTCTGGAATCGGTTCGTCAGCTCTAATGTACGATGTAAATATACGGGCCAGATGGAGGTGGGTAGGAGTAAACTTCTTCCACCAAAAGACATTTATGCCATCTGGTCCCGGGGCAGCCCAATTTTTGCTGCCATTTAGAGCTGAACGAACTTCATTCACACTGACTGCAGGGCTCTCTTCATCAGCATTCTGTCTACGGTGTTCCCGACAGAATGCTTTAAAGTCGTCCAGAGCTGGAGTATTGGCGTTCACGTTTGGTTGATCTCCATACAACTCAGTCCAAAAAGCTTCCACCCGCTCAGGTGTTTGATAATTCCCGGTAACATCGGTCTTTGGTGTCAGAAAGCGTGAAGGGCTGGATCGAAACAACGAGTTGTCGACCAACCGCTTCAGCCTTTTCTCTAGTGACTTCTTGGCAGTCACTAGAGCCCGCAATTTATTGAGAGACTCTTCCTTGATGACAAGAAGAGTACTCTTATTCAGTGTGTGATGACGCCACCGAAGTTCAGCAGCAATGCGCCGAATTCGGGGCGTGTATGCTCTTTGAGTTGTTTCAAACTCAATCACACACTGAATGCGGGAGACCTGTTTCCGGGATCTGTCAATTTTGAGTCCAAGTTGTGAGATGCGCTGTCTCAACCTTGCCTCGATCGAGAGACAATGTCTCTCTCTCGGAAAAGCCGAAACTGCTGCACCATACACAACCTGGCTCACAGTGAGCAGGGTGGAATCCTCCAGGATGTTTGCACGGAGATCTTCATTTACCGCTTCTAGCTGTTGTTGGGAGTAAGTTATCTTTTTAGATATACTTACTTGCCGTCCTATAAAGGGATTGTTGTCATCCAAGGAGGAACGGCGTCGCTCTTGGTGTAATTGCGCCGGAAAGGAAAGTCTATTAGACTGCCTTCTATCCGGCACAAGCGATCTTCTATTACGCCGAAGATAAGCGGCATAATTACGCAGGTGTTTAGGCGTAAAATGCTCTAGCTCCGGATGCATATCACTCCAAAGAGTGTGCATCCGGGCCATATAACCGCTTACCCCCGGCTCGCTACGTTGGTAGCACACCAAGAGGTCGACTCGTAGTTCCTCCGTCCACTTAAAGAAAGTCCTTAAAGCGCCAGGGTCGTCATCGTTCATCGGGTCCGGCGTGCTCCTCCCACCTGATGAATGGTCCTCATCCGAAAAGGACCGGTTGTGGGGAGCACTTCTGAGATTACGCCTTGTTGTAACTCAGTATTTCAATGCAGTGGGTAGTTGGCCCACTGCATCGGCTACGTCGTTCGCCTACAGACCTGGTGTTATGGTCTGCGTTTCCCGCGATGCGCCGCTTGGAGGCCACGTAGCAAGCACCGCTTATTATTATTATTATTATTATTATTATTATTATTATTATTATTATTATTATTACTTCATTTATTCTGTAGTATGTGTACGACTTCGTACATGTGCCATTTTACAAGCGTGTATTACGTATAAAATTTGAATTTTCCGGGATTGGTAACACTCCGTATATATACGGTGCTGTTTATGTACGGAGTCGTATCGTTTGCTCCTGTATATTACTATCATATTATATTAATTATTAAAATAATAATAAATTTCTGTATTAATTATCAATAATAATAAATTTCTGTATATGTTATTACGTTCTATAGTATGATACAGCCGTATTGTATCTATCTATAATTAATCCCGTTCTACATAGTACGTTCGCGTGCTATAGTTAATAGCGTGCTATAGTAAAACCTGCTCTTTTCTCATCAAAAAATATCCAGGATCTAAAAAACGGCGTTGCTATAGTTTCTGCTAGTGAATTTATCGAATTTTAATTAAAAAAATAATGACTAGTGGACTATTAATTAATTAAATTAGCAATTTACACCATATGGAATACATATTTATTATCAATTGCATCAAACAGTCAGTTAAGGTGGTTTAATAATTTTCAAACCTCACAAAACCGTTCTGTTTACGGTAAACACATTCGGTAGTCTGGCGCTCCGTTTACAACGGGATTTTTGAACGGACCTTGGCGCCAGATTCTACCGAATCTGTGGATATAATAAAATATACTTGGAGAGACCAGACATTCTGCATACTTCAAATGGTACATTACCCTCAAAATCGCGAACTTTGTCTTCAAATATTTTGAGATCTAAACGGTTGAAAATTACAAAATTTTAGGTCAAAAATAAAGCTATTCCGTACCCGTGAAGAAAATCACTTATGCTTAATTAATATAATAGTTCGCTTCGTTTTGAGAGATAAAATAACTGTAAGATGTTTGCAAACTTTAATAATATTATAACTACATTCTCAATAAAAAGCGAATACTTTAAAAAATTAACTCTAAAAAATTTAGGCCCGAGAAATTTTCTAACCCGTAAAATATTAATAGCTTAATTTTAATTACATGATAATATATACATACAAGTTAATAAAAATCGTTTACATCTACATTTTAGAATTTACACCATCAACTTTTTACTCATAGGTTTAACAAAAATTCAATAATTTTTTACTTTATAAATTTAATTTACATATATTGCTGAAAAAGTATATAAAACTATCTACTTAAAACTGTCTTCCAAGTTTCCGAAATAACTTTCATTAAGTTTTTGGAAACGTAGATAAATTTTACGTAGAAATGTTCTGTACTCAAAATTTCACTATTAAGAATTTCATAAAATTTTCTAATTTTATAAAATTTTGTAACGTTACTCAAATTTTATGAAAATTTTATTGAACCTAGTAAAATTTCATAAAAAGTTTGGAAAATCCAAAAGTGCACGCCTCATAATCTTATTTTCCATGATAAAATTACAAATATACATATTTAAATCTTTTGCGTCTTACAAATAATAAGTGGATTTTAGTTTATTGTTAATTATAATTAACCTGCATTGAATTAGACCGTGATTTTTTAAAGGACTCAGTTTTGAATAACACTAAAGCGTATATAAACAATGGAATTGATTAGTTAAGTTTTTCGACAGTTATCGTGATCACGCTCGTTCCCATTCATACATCAGACACATGGACGTCCACGGAATAATGTTTTTCAACATTTTTTGTATCTCATAATAAAATTGAGATGAAATGTATGTGGCATCAAACTATTCGTGACGTGATTGGTGGAGACAATTTATTTGTCATCTGATTGGTGGAGATCGAATTTAGTATAGACTAAGCGACACATGAATATAGCATGCGGATGAAATATATACTATTATTATTATAGTGTGAATAGTAATAGTAAAGGCAAATTTTCATCGTGGAAATTATTATGTTATAATAATACATAGTTTTTTAGTTCCGAAAAGTATTATGTCAGAAAAGCATGCATCGCTCTAATTATAAATAAACCAATTTTATTTTGCATTTTCGTAATTTAGTTTCAATACTTTTTTATTATTTATTTATTTTTTATTTATTATTAAAAACTCGTGTTGCGTAAAATACTCAAGAATTCATAATACTTATGTGATGACTTTAGTGATTATTCGAATTTAATTTCGGTGGATAAACGGTAGGTAGAGCCAAAAATTTTTTATATTAAGAACCAAGTCAATTCAGTATATAGACTATAGTATACTTATGCACATGTGTATAGATTATATATAATCATATATATGTCTGATACCGTCCATGTCCATATACAGTTGTGCTTTTTCGTCCAGATCCCGTGTTGTTCGTATGGTGTTGATCTTCATTTTGATTATAATATTTTTTAATTCACGCGCAGTCATTTTTTTCTTTCTATAAAATAACATATTTAATAATCTCGAAGAGATTGAAATTAAATATTATAAAAATTTAATTATTCAGATTAAGTGTAACTATCTTTCAACATGAGCAAGACAAGAGATGAGTGGATTAAATGGTTCACAAGCGATCAAGAAATTCAAAACTACCATGTGGGCGACGACACTGTGTTGGTTTCTTTTTTTTTATTTAATAATTAAAATTAAATTATAAAATCATCGTATGAAATCAGCTTTTTTTTGCTGTAAATAAAATAATGTTTGAGAATTAAAAAATTTGACAGCTATCAGTTAACTTCAGAGTTGTAATTAGCGTATATATTTATTGAATTTTATTCTTAATAATTAATAATTTTTATTTGATCATCAGGGAATTTCGAGGGTATGTCTTATGTGTCGAGGGTACATGCTATATTAGAACAACATATGATCCGCGTACTCCTCTCTTTAAAATGTACGCCAGTAACGGCAAGTCCCAGTGAATAAAAATCACATTTTGGGGCAAAAATGCCACTAAGTGGTCTCCAATGGTCAGTGAGCGCTCGGTAGGTAGAACAATTTAGATTTATATATTTTATCTTAATCGTTCTTATTATTATAAGATGACTGAGATTATATTTTTACTCGTCGTTATTTCAGATTGTTCGTATTCAATGCGCCAAGGCGGGCGTTTTCAACAATCAATAGAGAGGATCAGTTGTTCCAACTGCCAGTATTGAATTAACTATACAGGCTAATTCAGTTCTTACTTTTGAAGCCGAGAAGTTTTTGGACATTACAACTGTCAATCCCGTGCCAGTCGTTTATGAGGAAGTCTTATTAAAAGACATCGCTGCTCATGAAGATAAAGAAATAAGTAAGAATTTAAATTGTTATTGATTAATTGTAGTTTCGGTTGTTAATTTTTTCTACATGGTTAATTTATTTTATTTTTATTATGTTTTAGAGGTGCAAGGTTGGATTAAGGTACCGTTTAGACAAGTAACTCACGGTGGAGGTAGCCGTGGATGTGGGACTATTGTCGACCACGAATGGCGTATCAGAGTAATCGTCCGCCTATTTACCGACAATCCCAAATTGGTATTAGGAACACGTGTCTCTGTCAGCGGTGTTTATACTTCAAACGGTAATAACTAGGTTCATTTTGCTATTTTTGAAATTTATAAATAAATTTTTTGATTTATTTTAATTTTTTTAATTCAACAGAGGGTTCTTCTCTAACTTGCGACAACATCAAGAATGTAGAGATCATGCCCGAGGAAAATATTCTATCGGAAGATGAATTATTTACGATGGGTTTTATCACACCGAAACGCAAAATAGAAGATTCTACTGATGAACCCTCGACGAAAAGATCACCTTTTGATGAGTAACTCGAAAGTAAAGTTATATAATTTTTTTTTTAAAACAAATTACGTGACCGGTTTAAAATTAAATAATTTATTGGAATAGGACAAGTTATTATTTAATTTAAAAAAAAAAAATTCGCATTAAAAGTGTAATTTAAGTTGGTCCTAATAGCAGTTAATCTTCGTGATAATAGTTAATAAAACGTGTATGTATTAATTAGCTGGGATTTTAATTAAGAACAAAAGTGACCTGATTAACTTAAAGTGATATTAGAAACTAAAGTGATTTTAAAGTGTAATTGCATAAGCTATTATAATATATATATATATATATATATATATATATATATATATATATATATATATATATATATATATATATATATATATATAATATAATTACTCAATATTGCCCAGTTTATTAATGATTATTATTATTACTATGAAAAACCCTTGAAAATTTAATTTTTCATATAATTAGTTTATTTAAGCTTACAGATCACGTAATTATTTTTTAAAATAAAAAATTATTGGCGAAGCCAAGCGCAGTATAATTAAAGTTAATTAATATTGATATTATTAATTATGAAATTTCTAATTCTATTTTTTGTTTACGAAACAGTGTGATTTAAATATTATTTGTAAGCATTCACTCGGTACTTCAGTATTTACTTCTGGCACTAATACTTATTTTAGATTGAGTACCTGATAAAGTATCGATACGATTTTTAATAATTTTTTTATGTACTATTGCTTACACTATGGTGTATTATATTTTATAAAAAATTTATTTAGTCGATATAGTGTCTATTAAAACAACTGTCATTCCGTGATAGGTTCCAAATGTCTATATTGCTAATCTTTTTATTTTCAAGTTTTTAGAAATTATTTGCAAAATACTAAAAATTATTACGACTAGATAATTTTTTAAAATAATAATTTGCCAGAATTTTCTATTACATAGTTTTTTCTTTGTGTTTTCTAATTTGCTTATTATTTTGTCTACGTAACAGTGTGCTTTGAATATTATTTGTAAACATTTGCTCGGTACTTGAGTGTTTATCTCTAGCATAATATTCATCTTAGATTGAGTACTTAATGAAGTATGGATAAGAATTTTAATAACTATTTATTTTTTATTTATTATTGCATAAAATATGATGTATTTTATTATAGAAAATTTATTTAGTCGATATTGTGTCTATTAGAATTAGAACATCTGTCATTCCGTGATATATTCCAGATTTCTATATTGTTAATTTTTTATTTTCAAGTCTCCAAATAATTTGCAAAATACTTAAAACTACTACGACTAGATAATTTTTTAAAAATAATAATTTGCGAAAATTTTTTATTAGATATCTTTTACTTATGTTCTCTAATGAGTTTATTACTATGTTTACGAAATTGTGCTTTAAATTTTATTAGTAAACATTTGCTCGGTACTTAAGTATTTACCATTGGCATGATACTCATCTTAAATTGAGTACTTAATGAAGTATAGATAAAATTTTTAATAATTTTTTATTTTTTATGTATTATTGCTTAAAATATGATGTATTGTATATTATTGTTCAAAATTTATTTAGTCGATTCTTCTAACTTTTTATTTTCAATTCTTTGGAAATAAGTTACAAAATACTAAAAATTACAACGACTAGATAACTATTTTACAATAATAATAATTTGCGAGGATTTTGTAATGCAATTTTTTACTTTGTGTTCTGTAACAAGTCTACAAATCTTTGTTACATCATACCGATGGTAAAAATATTTTATATATTTTGGTCAACAACAATTTAAAACTGCACAAAATAAATAATGAGCATAATAATAATAATAAATATTTAGTTCAAAAGTTTTGATTGATTGTATCATTTTATTCCCTGCTTATTAGAATTTAATTCTAAATTCCTATTATAATAATAATAATAATAATACGAATTTTTCATTGACGACGATAACTTTCATTTTTTATATCTCAGCTTTAAAATCTCCGCTTTAAAAAACTTTTAGTCCTGTTTACAATGACACTCATGTAAGTGTCGGCGATGTACCTGCCACCTACATATGAAAAGTGTCTGTAAGCGTATAAAAATCTACACTTTATATCATTATTTTGATGTCGTTATAAAATACCATGTGCATGGATTTAATATTTAATATTTTAGTGAAATTATTTCTCTTGTGAAATTGATTTAATGGTTTAGATATCCGATAATTCAGCCTCATATTTATAGACAATTTCTTTTATTGATTAATTTGTTATTGCAAAGTTCAACGTAAAGTTGATTCTCAATATTGATTGTCAAGAAAAAATATCCTGTCAGGTTATTCATAGGTAAGTTTATTATCAATAGATTTATCATAGACAAATCTTCATGTTAATTTTTTGCACTTATGACAATTGTATTATTGTATTATTATTAATTATTAAATATAGTGGATAACAATTTCAAATATCAATTTTTTTCTCAAATCTTAAAAATTTTTTATTGGTATTTTTTGACAATTTTATTATTTTAAACATTTTAAATATTATTTTGAATTGTTCATTCATTAATTTTTTTTATTTTTTCTCAGGTTGAACCGACATCATTTGTGTCAAAGGCCTAACCAGATGAACTCCGTATAGTGAAATTGAATTAAAACTTGATATTTGAAATACAATTGAACTGATCTGAAAATTGATTTGAACTTGAGCAGTGAAATGAAATTCACTTAAATATGAATATGACAAATAAATTGACCTGATTATAAATATGCTAATGAAATAGATTTATGTTGAAAAAATTAAGAAATTTGACTTGAATTACAATCGAATGTATAAGCGATTATTAGTAAATTTAATTTTAATTTTTGCCATATGCTATAATAAAACTTTGTGGAAACATACAACTGAGTATTAACAATTGTTATAAATTTTAATATTTCTGTAGTTATATTAATATATTAGTAAATATTTATTATTATTCTAATGTAATTTAAACCTTAGTTTTGATAGATAGACTGAATCAGGTAATTATATTTAATAAAATAAGTTTATTAAATACATATGAATTTGTAAAAACATATTTTGATTAAATAAATAAAATCTATAAAAGACTTCTTAATTGGAAATTATTTTTACACTATATAATTTTTTTTTTAAATTTAGATTTTTCACACTATTATATAACTATGGGACGCAGAAAAATTATTATGACACCTGAAGAAGAGCAAGAAATAAAAAGAGTTCGACGCGAAAAACAAAATGAACTACGACGTAATCGTCGGCGAGATGAACAAAGAAATGATGAACCTATTACCTGTAATTCCGAAGCAACTGCTGGTCCATCAAACCTTTATAATCCTATTTCTAATGCCTTTTCAGATCATAATTACTTGGCTACTCAGCCGTTACTTCAAAATATAGTTGTGAATCACGATGTTCATATTGCTAATAACAATACCGGTAACAATGTTATTAATAATGTCATACGTGAGAATTATATTGGTCAAATGAATGTTTTATGCATGCACTGTACTGCTAAACATTTCAAAAATGAAATGGTCGCTAATAAAGGAAATTCATTTAATGACTGTTGTCATCATGGTGAAGTAAAATTGGATCCATTACCTGATTTCCCAATAATTTTAAAATCTCTATTTGAAAGTACTCACGAAAAATCTAAAAATTTTTTTGAACGTATTCGAAATTTTAATAGTTCTTTTTCTTTTGCATCATTCAACGCCAATCTTGTTGATCTTAGTGCTCAAAGGAGAGGTCCATACTGTTTCAAAATACAAGGACAGATTTATTATCAGATGAATACATCACTCTATCCGTCTTATAATGAATCACCGAGTTATGGGCAACTTTTTATTGTAGACTCCGCGGAAGCCGTAGATTTTCGAGCTGAGCGAAACGCACAATGTGATCGAGAAATCTTAGTGATCATTGAAGAAATATTACGTACGCATAATAAATTCGTTATGTCTTATCAAATGATGAAAGATATATTGGATGAAGAATCAGTCACTGATGCAAGTGGTAATATTGTTGAACCGGATTTAAATTTAGTATTTACAATAAAACCTGGTATGGACGTTCGACGTTACAATTATCAAAGAGCAAATGAGGTTGCTGCAGTTTTTTCAACGACAGCTGATGGTGGAATACCAGAATCTTATGTTACTGTACGAAATAAAAATACAAAGACTTTTCAAAGAGTTACGTCAATGGATCCGAATTCTGAGCCATGGATTTACCCACTATTTTTCCCTCATGGAAATCAAGGATGGCATAGAAATATTTACCAAGTTAATAGAACTAAAAATAGAGTAACACGATCAGATTATTTTAAGTATAGATTAGCTATTCGAGATGAATTTAATGTTTTTCTCATGGGTCGACGTTTAACGCAACAGTGGATTGTTGATAGTTATGTAAATATTGAAAGAGATAGATTACAATACGATCAAGATCATCAGTCAAAACTACGTGCAGAATCATATCAAGGATTATTAGATCACCTTCAGTCGCAATTACATAATGATGCAAGTAAAAGAATCGGTAAAGTAATGATCTTACCGTCGACTTTTACTGGTTCACCTAGAAATATGTTACATCATTATCAAGATGCGATGGCAATTGTTAGAAAGTTTCATAAACCGGATTTATTTATTACAATGACATGTAATCCTAAATGGCGCGAAATCTCAGAAAACTTACTTCCAGGTCAAACAGCTTCCGATAGACCTGATTTAGTAGCACGTGTATTTTGCATTAAAAAAGATATTTTGATTAAAATGATAGTTAAAGACAATTTTTTTGGAAAAGTAGTTGCTTATAATTGGGTAATTGAATTTCAGAAACGAGGATTACCACATTTACATATGTTAATTACTTTAGATAATATCTCTAAAATGTCGACTCCCGAACGAGTGAATAAATTCATCTCTGCAGAAATACCTGATAAAAATGAAGATCCTACATTGCATAATATTGTTACCACCAATATGCTACATGGTCCGTGTGGTGATTGGTGTTTAGTCAACGACAAATGCTCAAAAAGATTTCCTAAAGATTTTCAAAGCGAAACTTTATTGGATGCTAATGGTTATCCTTCTTACCGTCGTCGTAATAATGGAATCACATTTACGAGAAATCAATCACTTTTCGATAACCAACATGTTGTACCGTACAATGCTACTTTGCTGTTAACTTTTAATTGTCATATTAACGTAGAAGTAGTATCGACTGTAAGTGCAGTTAAGTATTTATACAAATATGTATATAAAGGGCACGATAAAGCAGGAATAACAATAAACGGACAATTACAAACACGATCAACGTCATCAGTGCCAGAATCAAATGGCCAATCGTCTAAACAGTCAGAATCACACTCCACTATAAATCATGATGAAATAAAAAATTTTGTTGATACTCGCTATGTTGGACCTGTCGAAGGTGCATGGCGCATTTTATGTAAGAATTTGCAAGATAAGAGTCATTCAGTCATTCGCTTACCTGTACATCTACCTAATGAACAAAATATAACTATAAGCGATGATTGCGATGAAAATGGTTTAATCCAAGCTTTACAAAAACGATCAATGTTAATTAAGTATTTTTCTTTGAATGAACGTGATCCATTAGCCCGACGATTTATATACAGTGATATTCCATATCATTATACGTTTTCTAAAAAAAAAGGCTCTCTTGTACCTCAATGGCATCCACGACAACGATGTTTTAATGTTATAGGTCGGATGTATTCTGTTAGTCCTGCTCAATCTGAGTTATTTCACCTCAGAATATTATTATTACATTCTAAAGAAGCAAGAAATTATGAAGAACTTAGGACCGTCAATGGTGTGATTCATAATACATTTACAGAAACATGTTTAGCAGCTGGACTTATCGAAGATGATGATGAATGGAAAAGAACACTAAGCGAAGCAGTCATTTCGATGATGCCCAGAGAATTACGTTGTTTATTTGTACGTATACTTATTCATTGTCAACCACTTCATCCTAATGAACTTCGGAATGAATTTAAAGAAGCTATGTCTGAAGATTTTACAAAAAAATTAAGGTCTTCAGAACAGGGGCAAAAAAAAGCTTATATTTTTATAAATTCAATGCTTCACAGAGAGGGTTACTCTCTTGCATCGTTTCCAAGCATGCCACAAATAAGCGAAATAGAAAACATTGACGTTACAGAGCAAGATGTATTACCTGAAACAGCAAATCATTCAAATTATGACAAATTGAATATTCGTCAGAAGGGAGTTGTTAACTATGTTTTATCTTTAGTAGATAATAATCATAATAATGATGTTAACAGTAATTGTATTTTTATTGATAGACCCGATGGGTCAGGAAAAACATTCATTTACACGACATTATGTGAACTATTAAAAGATAAAAATAAAAACGTATGTACTATGGCTTACACTGGTATTGCAGCAACACTTTTACCGAATGGAAAGACTGTTCATAAAACTTTTGGATTACCGGTTCCTATGTTTTCTGATTCGTCTTCAAATGTAAAACCTAATTCAAAACACGGAATTTACTTGAGTGATGTTGACGTATTTATCTGGGACGAAGCGCCAATGTCACCTAGATATGCTTTAGAAATTGTTAATCGTACATTGCAGGATATTATGAATAATTATATCCCTTTTGGTGGAAAAATAATGATTTTGGGTGGAGATTTTCGTCAATTACTTCCAGTACAAGCTCATGCAACGAGAACCGAAACTATTAATTTATCAATCAAATTTTCTTCCTTATGGAAGCATTTCCGCACATTTTCATTACAACAGAATATGCGGGCATTGCCAGAAGAAAAAGAATTTGTTCAATTTTTATTAGATATCGGGAACGGTAAAATTAACGATATTGATGATAAATTAGTACTTCCGAATCAATGTTTAGTATCGACACGTAACAATATTATAACCGATGTATATCAAAAAATTATTAGAGGTAAACGCTATCATGAACTTACTGGAACTGCAATTCTTTCGGCTCGAAATATCGACGTGGATGCAATCAATCAAGAAGTTATTAAATTATTAGATATTTCCACTGAAAAAATTTATACAGCAGTTGATAGTACTGAAAATTGCGACAATGGAGATTTTGATGACGCTATTTTAACAGAATATCTTAACACGTTAAATCCACCTAATATAGCTCCATATGAACTTCGTTTGAGACAATACGCAATTGTCATGTTAATTAGAAATCTTTCGTTAAGTGAAGGATTATGTAACGGTACTCGACTAATGATTATACAATTAGGTACAAATGTTTAACGATGTAAAATACTAACTGGCGACAGAACCGGTGGTATAGTTTTTATAAATCGGATAACACTGTATTGCGATAACGTCTACCCCTTTACCTTTAAGCGACGACAATTTCCGACTAAATTAGCATTCTGTATGACCATAAATAAAGCTCAGGGCCAAACATTTAATAAAATTGGAATCGATCTTACAAAAGATGTTTTCAATCATGGGCAATTATACGTGGCATTATCACGAGTCCGTAGTTGGGCATCTTTAGCAGTCTTTTTTAATAATGCTAAGAATGATCGATTAGTAAAGAATTATGTCTACAAAGAACTATTTGTGTAGACATTACCTCCTCAATTTATTTGTTGAAAAATACTCGAAAATTTTGTAAACTACCTGCAATTTTTCATATTGTATTTTTTCTCAATTCTAAGATTTTTTATATGACATATTCTTAAAATATTATGAATATATACTTAAGATATTTTGTAAATTTATTTAATCGAAAAGTTTTCAATTAATGGGAAATGTAATTATTAAATTTACAGTATTACTTCAACTTTTAAAAGCAGTTAATTAACATCTATAAAAAATATTCGTAATCAGGATACTATGATAATTTATATTAAAGGAAGAAGTAATGACTAATAATTATTTGTATTTATTTGATGACTTAATCTTATAAACTACTAATATTCTACCACTTCTAAGGATTATTACTACTTTTGGTGATAATTTTTGATGCGTAGCATGAATAATATAATTAATAGGTATCATTATTAATAGGAATCATAAATTATATGATACGAGATATGAACGACAAATAATTATTTCATATTCACGAAATAACATTATTAATTAACATAATATATGTAATATTATTTCATGAGAATATCTTATAATTAACATTTGATCATTATTATTAAGTCAAATAATTAGACATTCAAACAATTCTTAATAAATATTTTAGAAGTATTTAACCATATTCTTTTTTGTTATTTCAACGATAATTTCGGTCTAACAATTGTAAATATATTAAATCGTGCTATACCCGCGCACACGCTCACATATTTGAATAATTACAGAAAGAGCGGAAAAGCGGGGATCAGGTTTAGGGTTGGATATCTCAATTAAAACGCGTAATTTATTATCAAAAATAACACTAGTAATTTATTTACATTAATTACACTCAATATTTAATATTTTTAATAGCGGATTGTTAAGATAAAAGCGGATTTGTAAATTACAGCGTGGTTTGCAAAAGCGAAGCGGTTGACACGTGGTTGAACACTTTGCCGGCACTGAAAAAGCGGTGAAATAAATGCACTGTTAACACAATTTACCTATAACAAATTAAAGCGAATTATTAGCGGTTAATTTAAGCAGTTTAAATTATAAAATTAGCGAAATGCGGTTTATTAACAAAAAGCGAAAGTAAAGAAATACTAATGGCGACTTGATGCAGCGAAAGCGTAGAAGCGAAAGATAATAACAATAGTTCGTCTTCTTCCTCGTTGAGTTGGGGAAGAAGGCTATTGCGCATGTCTAGTGGGAGTGATCAGCCAATAAAGCGGTCGATTCATGACGTGATCGAGAGGCTGATTTTCTATTGGCGGTTCGATTTTTGCGGGAACTAGCGGTGGACAGGTGCGTCTCTTGAATTTGGGAGTCCCCCAGGAGCGAGTTAATCGCTACTGGGCCTTGTTCACCGAACATTCTCCCCCGGGTTGGCGGCTGCGTCGACAAGATCATCTTCTTCATGCGTTAGCGGCAGGACACAGAGCTTTGTAATTGGACGTACCAGCTCTGTGTTAACTGTCTTAACAGTTACTACGCGGATTTGTCCATCTTCACCTGGATGGACAGCAATTACTTCGGCTAATTGCCACTTGGTTGGCGGGAGATCCTCAGTGGTAATCAGTACAACTGAACCCACCTTGATCTGGTTGCGTCGATGATGCCACTTTGAAATGGCCTGGTAGCGGTGGATGCAGTCCTGGTAGTAGCGTTTCCAGAAGTGTTGAACCATTTGCTGGACTTGTTCCCAGTGCGAGAGCCGAGCAGGTTGTAAATCTGTCAGCGATGGCTCTGGGATGGCGGTCAGTGACTGTCCGATTAAGAAGTGACCTGGAGTCAGTACAGCCAGGTCAGCAGGATCTTCATTCAGCGGTGTGAGCGGTCTGGAATTCAATATGGCTTCAATTTGAGCCAGTAGCGTTGAATATTGCTCAAGCGTCAACAGCGAGTCTCCGATTGTTCTTCGAAGGTGAAATTTGATAGATTTCACAGCGGCTTCCCATTTTCCTCCAAAATGTGGAGCTCCAGGCGGATTGAATTTCCAGTTCGTGCCATCTTGAGCGATCAAGGTTGATAATTCTCGTAATGTGCGGGATCCTGCAGCGAATAGTCGTTTCAGCTCTTTATCTGCTCCTACAAAATTGGTTCCACAGTCTGAATATAGCGTGTGGCAGATACCTCGGCGACTAGTGAAGCGGCGATAAGCGGCGATGAAAGCGGCAACGGTGTAGTCAGTTACTAGCTCTAAATGTACAGCTGAACTGAACATGCATACATGCATACATGGTACAAATATTCCCTTATGATAACCCTTACTCGCTACGGGATCGACCCGATCAATCGATAGTGATTTTAGTTGGACAGTAAAAGAATAACTTATTTAAGCCAGGAGACAGCGGTGTGCGAATATTAATTGATCTCAACTTGTGAGTACTCACCAGAAAAGGAAACTCAAACCAAGGCACCAAATCCACACTCCTTACAATAGCAGAGGTCCCGCGTGCCTACCTCACACCAAGCGGGCCACCGCGTGTCTGCTCAATTTTTGTCACCGTAAACCGTTCGAGGCCTCGTGTTCGACAACAAGGGCCTCTCTAGCCATTTTCCCTAATTCAATGAACTCTTTGCTCGCGATCGATATTGTAGGGCCTCACCCGTGCGAGTAAAGGCTATGATTTATCACTCATAGTAAAATTAGGTACTATATGCCAATAATTTACGGCAATGCACACAAATAATAATAATAATAATAATAATAATAAATTACAAATAATTCATTATAAATGTCTGAAATAAAGATAGAATTAATTCTTAAATTAATAACCATAATATTAGAAATTTCAAATATAAATAATACTAATAATATTAAATTCAATAAATAAATTCATAAATCAATATAAAATAATAAATTCAGAGACACACCGAGTGTGGATCTGTTGCCAAATTTAGGCGCAGGGAGGGACGCACACAGGGAATAAAAACCCTGTGACAAAATGTACTAAATAAATTAACGTTTTTAAAATATAAAAATATAAATGATAATTATGAGCTGTGATAGAATTCGGTACGTTACAATCAACGTTATGATAATGTAGTGTAATTAATGCTGATGATTTATAAAGATGATTCTTGTTTATAAGCAATCATTATATTATATCATATGACATTACAAGCGAAACAAATTCACTCAACAAAATATTTATTAATTGTTAATAAATATTTGTTAACTATTAATAAATGCTTAATAACTATTAATAAATGAGATTTTCCTCCCAATTAAATATTTATTGAATGTTAAAAAATATTTGTTGAAATTTAATAGATTAAATAATTGTCTTCGAATAAATTTAATCATTAATAGTCAATAAATCCTCCTATTAGTGTACATTAGTTATTTATGTACCTTGGGCGAGCCACGCGCAAATACAGTCGGGGTGAGAAATATTTTCAGCAGGGATAGTATAAGGCCGAGGCCCGAGGCTTTACATCCCTGCTGCAAATAATTATCATCTCGACCGTATTTGCGCGTGGCTTGCCCATGGTGCTTAAAAATTTTTTCGTCCTATGGCGGACGTATGCGGGTTTTGACGTGCAGAGGATACTCAATTTATAAATAATACGCGTACGCACCAGTATCTACTATGCTTTATACAGCCTAGGACAATGCCACGCATGCGTCACCAATCACTATACAGCCGACTACCTTACGTTTTAACTGTAATTTTAAAAAGCGCGCCGGGCGCATGTTATGCTGAAAAGACAAACAAATCAATTGTTTTAGTATAGCAGTTAAGTTCACTGACATGAATTTTTTTAACTCGGGGAATTGTTACTTTAATTTTATAAAATTGCGATTTATTAAAAAATATGTTAAAATAACTGCATTTAAAATATTAATTACAATTAATTACAATAAAATTACATTTTAATATTTACTAGAAATTTTAATGAATTCATTTTAACCTCTAATGAATCGTGGCCCGGTTTTTGCGAGTTTCTATCTATGACTAACTTCAAGACTTTCATGTATTTTTATTTAGAGGGTTATTGCATCATTCGCTATTTATTTACAAATTAAGTTTCCCCTGCACGTAAAAACCCGCATACGTCCGCCTTAGGACAAAAAATTTTTTAAGCACCATGGGCAAGCCACGTGTAAATACGGTCTCTACGATAATTATTTGCACTAGGGATATAAAGCCTCGGCCCTATCGGGCCTCGACTTTATACTATCCCTGCTGAAAATATTTATCACTTCGACCGTATTGGCGCGTGGCTCGCCCAAGGTACATAAATAACTATCTTGTATTTTTTGTTCAATTATATATAATTATTGGCGAGTTGAAAAATATAACGATCCAATCATTGATTGTTAAAACTAAGAAATCAAATGAACATAGTCTGTTTGATTTCGGAATCTTGTAACTAATGAACGAATCAATCATCAACAAACGAATACATACTTTTGCATAAAATTTAACGCTTTACAGAAAGATATTCTATAAATTTTTGATAAATTCACTCCGTCGAAAGTTATTCTGAGTTGATTCTTGAATTCCCGATTTTAAAAAATAGTTTTCTAGTGACTTTTTATTGAGTGACAAACAGCTTACGAAACCCTAAGATACATCGAAAATTTCATAGAGCATGATTTGTCAAAAAAATGATCTAGAAAAATTACAGTAATATTCATCAATAAAGTTTATAGTTTTGCTTAAGAATTGGAAACAATGTTGAAAAATTATAAATTTACTTTCAACTCGAGATGACTTTTGAAGAAGTGGTCCTATAAAAAATTTGTAAAAAAATCATTTTAGCAGAACATTAAATGTTATACAAAAATTATATACTCGTCTTATTGAATATTGATTCGTCAATTGGTAACAAAATTCCAAAATTAAATAGTAAAGGACAAAAAATGGATCAATATCAAAATCACACAAAAAAAAATGAATTATTATCCATAAGAATCGAATATTAAATCATAACCGATGATCAATAATAATATATATTTCGAACAATAAATTCGTAATTTTTATGTTTGATTTGTAGTATTTATTATTTAAATGCTAAAGGTTAATAATAATATAAAAAAAAATATAATTTTAAATGTTTAAAATCGTTATGTAATTGCTAAAGAAATTAAATTGTAATACTCAATTAATAATTCAAATTTTCATATTTCTAATTGCGCATGTTTAAATGTATCCTGATATAGGAAGCATTGCAAATAGGCGACATTGTAAAATGTTCTAAGTGAAATAGTAAAGTTTGACCGAATTATTAAAATAAATTTTGTAATTATTACTTTCGTTGAATATTAGAAAGTATATTTCAATCGCATCGATTTCCAACGAACAACCAAATTATATATTACTGATAAAACAATTTAAAGTAAAATTTTAAAATTATGTTAAAAAAACAGTTATTTTAATTTTTAAAAATTAAATTTCTCATGAACGAATTAATCGATTTTAACTAGATTAACGGCGTTAAACCCAATTATATAAACGATAATAGTTATTCGATCATATAAAAAACGATCCGAGAAAACGTTTTGAACTAATATGAAAAAATCAATTGTTTGGAAATTTTTCATTCACGGTTTCTCTTCAATACATCAACCGATTTTGGTGGGGCTTGTAGCGATCAACGTCGTTTTCTAAGCTTAGAAATTAATTAGATTTTGGAATTGATCAATACGTTAGTTGGAAAGTTATTGCAAAAGAAAAATTTTTTTTGAGATTTTTGAAACTCTATCAGTCCGAATCAGTTTAAACAGTACGATTATTTATAGATTTATTTTTTCTCATAAAATTTATGGAAAAGTGATTTATCATAATTGGAATGAACACTATGAGTTGTGCACTTTTTAATTTCAAAAACATTTTAACACGCAGCTTTTTTTTAACTTCTCGCTAAGAAAATTGAAAACTTTCCACTGGAGGTAAATTATTGATTTCGGTTTGATTTTCGAAAGTCGAATGTTCATCGGATCTTCACGTGTGTGTGTGTGTGTGTGTGTGTTTGTGAGTGTGTGTGTATGTGTGTGTGTGTGTGTGTGTGTGTGTGTGTGTGTGTGTGTGTGTGTGTGTGTGTGTGTGTGTGTGTGTGTGTGTGTGTGTGTGTGTGTGTGTGTGTGTGTGTGTGTGTAAATAAATTTTTGTCGGACGGTTTCTCAAAAACGAATCAACCGATTGAATTCTATGACACGTCATTCAAAAGGGTTTATCTAATCTTAGATCTGATTAGATTTGAGAGTTAATTCATCGAGCCATTCCGAAAAAATAAAAAAAAAAAACCAAAAAAAAATTTTGAATTCTTATGTTTATTAAAAATAACTTTAAACCCTGTGGGAAAATCATACCAAAACCATGTATACATTTTTTGCTCTTAAATAACTGCGTCAAATGCATTTTTGGAAATGAAAATCGAACCATGAATTCAAAAGTAATAGTCATTTAAAAATTCATATGTTTTGTCGAAAACAATCCACTTAGGATAGTTTCCGTAATTGTTTTAAAAATTATGATTAATTTGGGATTAGGATATTAAATAAAATATACGTCGATTTGTTGGGGAATGAAATGTAGATTTATTTATCCCCAGAGGAGGAAAACTCAGTTGGGCTGAGAAAAAACCTCCTCGAATGAAAAAATGTACAAGTAAGAACGCAAAGCGTGTAGTGCGAATGAAAAAATATGTGTAAATTTCCGCCGCAAACAACACAAACGAGGTGAGCTCAACCGCTTTAGAAAAGCAAATGGTATTAATTCAGAATTAATGATTTTACGCTAGCTTTTAAGCTAACTAGATTCAATTAATAGTGAAATACTAATTAATTGACGTAAAATGTCAGTGCAGAGACTGATTGATTGATTAGAATTATTAGTGTAGGAACTAATTAGATAATTCGATATCAGAATCGAATAGTTGATAAAATTTGATTTGATAGAATGATGATTAAATATTTAGCAATGAATTTAATATAATTTATTACAAATATTGCGTGTTAACTATGGATTGACTAAAACCGCGTGGCTGATGCAATCCTTTGTTGAAATGGCGCGTAATGACCGCGTGGCGTCACTTATTAATTTTAATTAATTTAATTCACTGAACAGTTACTAATGATTTTTAATGATTTGAGAATTTAATTGGTAATTGAAGTTAATGAAATTAATAGTATTTAATGAATATTTTAAGTGTTCAAGTAAATGCGTAGTATAAGTGATAAATCAGAAAACGATTGACACAGAGTAGTCGTACTAGTGCAAGCGTCCAAGCACAACTGCCTGCCGCCGACCTCGTGAGCCGGCTTCTCTCCCGCTAACCAAGGCGCGCATGAGCGACAGCTATGGTGTGACACGATTTTTCACGAGTTGGAGCGATTAAGCCCGAAGGCGCAACTCTTCTTATAAATTTTTATTAAATATCTTTTCTATCGGTTAAACACATAAGTATTAATATAATCTAACAATCATGATTACTAGCTCTAACCTTTGCTCTCGTTACTTGCTTGATGTCCTGTTTAAAAATATTCATTGAAAATAATTCACCATCATGAGATTTGAATTTTTTTCAATAATTTCAATGGATTTCAATTATTTAGTATATATAAATTATTTCGTATATACTAAACATAGTATATATTTAGTATATATAAATAGATATATAAATAGATGCATAGAATTTTCAGTATAAATAAAATTGAAAAAACTACAATGCTTCGATAAGCACTCTACAAAATTTTCTTATAAAGAATATTAACAAAAAATATTTTTTTCATAAAAAAAATAAGAAATCAAGGATACAGTAATAGAGAAACGGCACCACGCCACCTGGTAGGAGTTAGTAAGCGGCGGTGAATAGCCAAATTTTTATGTAACCAAGTTATTATTGGTTATATTTTTATGTACCCTATAAGCATACGCGGAGAAAAATGAATAATTATAATTATTGTTATTTGGACTTCCGTTTCCGGTGTGGTAGTGAGTGAACGTGTGTCAAAACAGAGTGCTATATTACTGATTTTTGGAGTGTAGGGAGAACGTGTTTTGTAGTGTAAAAGCAGTTTTTACAAAGCGTTAATTTAGGGGAGTTTTTGGAAACATTAGTCATCTTAAAAAAAAAAATAGCTGTAACAATACAGGTAGGCCAAGCTTCTCAGTGGTGGTATAAGAGATAGGTTAGAGACATTTCTAGTGGGCTAGAGAGAGGGGCAGGGAGGGAGAGACAGGGAAGGTGAAAGTAGCGCCCTCGAGCTACGACTATCATCCGAATAGCTGGTGCGGTAACAGTAGGTTGGGTAAGGCAGGGAGTTAGGGGTAAGGGAGCATGATAAGGTGAGAAGATGATGAGATGATAAGGTGGAGAAGCAGGCGGGGAATTTGAATCTGTTTCGATCAAAACTTGCGCTTGGGAGGACGGCGAGTGCGGGGGATCTAACAGAAGCAATTTCTTTGGGGAAGAGAAAGGAAAGGGAGGCTGAATCGGAGTTGATGTTAGTAAAGGATAAGGCGGAAAGGGAGGTTTTTAAAAGAAGTAAATTACTGAGTAGGTCCCCAGTAAAACAAAAGGAGATGGAGGAGATTATGAAGAAGTTGGCAGAAATAGATACTAGGATTAAGGAGGAATGTGCAAAGGTGGGGAAAAGGGTAGACGAGCTGAAGGAAGAAGGGAGGAAGGAAAGGAATGAACTAAAAAAAATGTGGGAGGAAGATAAGAAACAGATGTATAATAGAATAGAAGGATTAGAAGATAGGTTGGAAAAATTAGAGAAGGTTGCCAGCGATCATGTAGAAATGTCGGTGGAGGGGAAAGATTCAGGCATGAGGAGAGGGCAGGTAGCGAGGGAAACAGAAAAAAGGATGCGAAAAATGGAGATTGAATTAGAAAAAAGGGAGAGAGAGGCAAGGAGACAAAATGTAATTCTAAAGGGTCTGGATATAAGAGCGGGAGTGGATTGGAAACAGGAGGTTGATCGGGTGTGGGAGAAGATAGAAGTAGTGGCGGAAAGAACCAGTATGAGAAAAATTGGTACGCTAGATAAGGAGGGAAAGGGGTTACTTTTGATAAAACTGGAGGGGATTGAAAAGAAAAGAGAGGTTATGGCGGCAAAAAATAATCTAAAAGGAGAGAAGTTTTGGGTGGAAGATGATTTGACATTTGAGGAAAGGAGGATCAAGAAGTTCATCTTAGAGGAAGCCGCTAAGGAAAGAGCATCTGGCTGTAATGTGAAGGTAGGGTGTATGAAGTTATGGGTGAATGGAAAATTAAGGCTGTGGGATGAAGCGGAAGGTAGACGGAGAATGCAGGAGGGAAACGAGTAAGGGTGGAGGTTAGTAAAAATAATAGGGGAGGGAGGGATTACAGAAAGGGGGAGGGAAAAGGAAAGGTCTCTGTAAAAAAGATTGGGAAAGGAAATAAAAGGTTGTATCAAGTAGCTTTCTGGAACGTAGCGGGAGTTAAAAATAAGCAGAAGGATTTTTGGAAGGGTTTGAGGGAACCGGACGTGGTAATATTAATAGAAACCTGGGTAGATAAAAAGAAATGGTCTGAGATTAGGGAATCTTGGAAAAAAGGGTTCAGATGGGAAATTCAACAAGCCCTGATATCAAAGGGAAGGGGAAGAGCTAAAGGAGGAATAATAGTAGGCATTAAAAAAGAAATAGAGCTGGGAAATAAGGGGAAATGGGAGGATGAAGGATGGGTGGAAAGAGAGGTCCGACTTGGGGATGAGTGGTGGTGGATAATAAGAGTTTATATTAATGGAGATATGGACAAGAAAAAGGAGCTAATGAATAAATGGATGGAGGAGGCGTGGAATAGTTGGAATAAAAGGATTATAATAGGTGGAGATTTTAATGCGAGGACGGCATCCGAAGGAGGTCTGAAGATAGTAGAAAAGGAACATGTAATCAATATAAGAAAGTAAAGGATCCGGTTTTCAATAAAGATGGCAAGGAGCTATGCCGATTTTTGGATGAGAGAGGGTGGGCGATAGATAATGGATGTGTTAAAGGAGATGAAGAAGGGGAATGGACTTTTGTGGGGGAGAGGGGCTGCTCGGTGATTGATCTTGTTCTAATAGAGGAGAGGTGTAGAAATAGGGTGATGGAATTAAGAGTTGAGGAAAGGACAGAATCAGATCATCTCCCAGTAGTTGTCAAATTAGAAGTGCAGGGATCGAGAACAGGAGGGAAAGATATGAAGTATATGAATAGAACAGGAAGAGGAATATGGAACAAAGAGGGTAAAGAAAGATTCCAGGAAAAATATGGCAAGACAAATGGCGCCAGAGGAGACTCAGAAGAGGACTGGGGGAAGATAAAAGAAAGAATTATAGAAGCGATTAAGGTGACTGAGAAAGCAGGAAGAAGGGTAGAGGAGGTGTCTAACTGGTGGGATGAGAAATGCAGGGAGGTTAGAAGAACGGTAAGAAAAGCCTTGCCCGGCTTTAGAAATGGAAAAGCAACGAGGGAGGATTACTGTTTCGAGAAGAGAAATTGTAATAATACTTTTTCCCAAAATTTGACTAAATTCGACCGATGGAGGAGATATCGGCTGGGTAGGGTATTTTACGCTCGCCCTTTTAAATATATATTAAATTAACCCGGAAACCCCTCAGGCTGGATTAGTGCACATTTGGACGCCAGGTAATTTTTGTGAAAAATTACCAAAAATAATACCAATTCCAGGGGCCGCGCTGGACGGTCAATTAACGATTTAAATTAGTACGAGTGAAAAATAAGCCACGAAGAAATCAAGATTACGATTAGAATGGACCTTAGAATCGGAAATGATAACAAATCAATTATAAAATACTATTTCATAATAACTAAGTAAGATAGGAAGATGAGTTGCAGGAAAGGAATACAGGAAAGTCAAATAGTTAGCATAAAGGAATTAATCTAAGAAAACACTTCAAGAAGATGAAATAGTTCAAAATAAATTCTTAGCTATAAATTTATTCAGATTAAGGCCTAAGAGGTTGAAATCACTGAGATCCTCCGTGGGCCAACTTAAGTCTATTTCAAATTACAAATAAATTCTTTGTCGAATTCTTGATTAACAAATGACTTTCTATTCAACTTAAAATATAATAATATTGCGCTCGGAAATAATAATACTCGCAATAAATTAATAATCTTAACAATAATCGAGATTTAATAATATTAAATAAGATTTGCGCTCGAAAATAGTACCTGCGATGGCAATTAACATTTAACAATAGTAATCATAAATAACGCAAAATAATAATCACTTTGATGATCAATAATGCTTATGAATTAAACTAAGATAATACTCATAATACTCGACGCCTGATGTCATCAATCGCGAAATAATAGTTGTAAAAGAAACCAAACAATATTTATTTATATTATTTGTAAATTAAATCCAATCAACAATTGTAACATCAATTAATATTTAGTAATATTAATTGTTAATCACGCTCCAAATAATGATTGCAATGATTAATAATTAACAATATCAATCGTGAATTGCGCTGTACAAACTATAAATATATCAATAATATGTCGCGTGGGAAATAATAATCACAAAAATACCGCAGTACCAATTTTAGCTTAAGTACTTACGTAATAAATTAACGCGAGCCACAGGACGCGATCAGGCAATCAGCCGCCGTGAGATTTTCCCCGAAAGGCCTTGCTTTAATTTTAACAAACAAATTAGCCCACGTTTGATTATAACTAAACTTAATTTTATTATCAAATAGTTCACTGTAATTAATTCATTACGAGTCAGCCACGTGGTAAAGATGGCGGCCTCACGTGGGAAACCGGCGCCGGTTCCCGCCCAGGAGAATCTCAGTAATTACCGCGGTGGAATAATACTCAAGGACTTACCAGAATGCGTTAATACGATCAGCCAAAATCACCAAATTAAGTCTCGAACGAACCAAACAGTGAATTAATAACGAATTGTTGAACAACTTAAACAGCAATTGCAAATTATTATACCAAAATTGAATGGCTTGACCACACTGGTGCTTGCAATCTAATATCACGCCTGTGACTGACTATCTATTCCGCCAGCAGCATGCTGCCAGCTGCGGCTACCGACCTGCCCTCATGAGGGACTTCCCGTCACCTCGGGCTATCGCCGGTACCGTTCTTTTTCCAAAATTTCCAACTCCACCAAATACTGAGTAATCCTCCTCCGAAGCGCAAATCGAGCCGGCATCCGCATGCAATAACATTTCAGCAACAATCATAATCATTGTTTAGATAGTTATTTAATAATTTAAAATCAAACGTGAGTTCAAAAGACAAATTTGAGCTGAGCGTCAGGCTCGTCTGCTCTAGACTGGGGGCCTTGGGTATTCTCAGGCCCGTCGGCCACTCACTGGAGCCCCATCTAATTTAGTAAGTTGAATTAATTAAACGAAATAAATTCTTTAAGTTAAATTTCAAAGTTAAATCACGCTAATTTTAATCACTGGCGACCATCCTGATCGCTTTCTGGGTTGAAATAAAATATAAATAAACAATATTAACTTAAAACTAAATCTTATTTCTAATAAACTTTTTATTATCAGCTCGGGAGGTGCCGCCATCTGGAAGAGCCTCCCACCAGTGTGCTCAAGCCCGGCGGGAAATGCCACAGCGTGTAAACACTGTGACAAAATTATAATAAACTATGTGAAGAGAAGAAAAGAACGGCAGAGAAAAGATGGAAAGAGTGGGTTAAGAATGCAAAGACGGAAAGCCAGGTGTGGAAGGTTGTAAATGAAGGAAGAAAAAAGAGGTGCGTCATAAATGATGATATCCCCATGAAGGCTTGGGATGAGCATTTTAGGGAGGTAATGGGAGGAGTGGAAGAGAGGAAAAGGTTAGCAGACTCAATACTCAACATAGGAGGCGATGGATCAGAGGAAGGTGATATTACGCTGGAAGAAGTAAGGGATATGGTTAGAAAGCTAAAAGATTACTAGGCCATGGGGGAAGATGGTATCCCAAATGAAGTTTGGAAGTATGGAGGAGAAGATATAATAATATATTTATGGTCGATGTGTCAAAGGATATGGAGGGGAGAGGATTGGGCGCAGGAGTGAAGAGAGGGGGTGGTGGTTCTAATCAACGAAAGGTGCTGGGACTAAGGTGGAAGATTACAGAGGAATCGATAACCCAGACAGCATATAAGATCTACGTGGGAATTCTGGAGAAAAGGTTAAAGAAGGAAGTTGAGGGAAAAAGGATATTACCTGAAACTCAGGCAGGATTTAGAGGGGGAAGAGGAACTATAGACAATATATATGTATTGAACTATCTAATTAACAGGGAATTGGCAAAGAAAAAGGGGAAAATGTAATTATGTTTGTAGATTTTCAAGCGGCTTTCGACACGGTAGATAGAAGTGAATTAGTGAAGGGGATGATAAAAAGAGAAATAAGGTTAAGTCTGGTAAAAAGGTGTGAAGAGGTTTTAAGGGAGACATGTGCCAGGGTAAGGGTGGGTAAGGATCTGGGAAGTAAATTTTGGACGGAAAAGGGGGTAAGACAAGGGTACCCGTTAAGTCCATTGCTATTTGTGATTTTTCTGTCAGACCTGGAGGAGGAAGTAGAAAAGGGTAGATGGGGAGGAGTGGAGTTGTCAGGAGGCAAGAAGATATACTCTCTGGCATATGCAGATGATATCGCGTTATTAGCGAAGGATGAAGAGAGTATGAGGGGTATGGTGAGGACTCTGGAAAGATATGTGGAATGGAAAAAATTGGAGGTAAATGTAGAGAAGACAAAAATAATGAGGTGCAGGAAGGGAGGTGGAAGAAGACAGAAGATACATTGGAATTGGAAAGGAAAAGAAATTGAAGAAGTGGACAGGTATACCTACCTAGGATACGTTGTAAGGTCAAATGGTGATCAAGGTGCACATGTTAGAGAGAGGATGGTTAAAGGGGCAAGAGTATTAGGACAAGTTTGGGGGTTAGGCAAAAGGAAATTTGCAAATGACTGGACTAGGACTGGACTAGGAGGATATGGCTCTTTGACAGGCTTGTATGGTCGGTCATGAGTTATGGGGTTGAAATATGGGGGTGGAGGAGAAAAGAGGAGATAGAAAGAATACAAGAGAAATACTTGAGATGAGTTCTTGGAGTTTCAAGAATTGTGGCGGGCTATCTGGTCAGAGAAGAGCTACAGAGGGATAGGTTGGAAGGAAAAGCTGAAATAAGAGCATGGAACTATGAGAAAAGAGTGGAAGAAGGGGGAGGCAGCAAGATCGTGTGGAGATGTAGAATGAAAATGAGGAAAAGAATAAGATCAGGGAAAGGCTTAGATGGGTGGGAAGCGGAAAGACGAGATTATTACGAGGAGAGAGGATGAAGTTTGAATGAGGTGGAAAGGAGGTGGGAGGAGGGGGTAATGAGGGGAGAAGACTTTGTGAAAGAGGAAAGAAAGAAGCAGGAAATGGAGAGATGGGAGAAAGTTTGCGAGGCGAGAGGTAATAAGGAATATAAATTTATAAAAGGGAGAGGTTTACCAGGATACCTGAAAAAAGAGTGGAATGAGGAAAGGTGGGCGAAAATAGCAAGATATTGGGAAGGTAGAGAAGGTAGGCTGTGTAGTGTCTGTGAAATGGAGGAAGAAACATGGGAACACGTTTGGAAAGTTTGCACGGGATATGGACTAGAAAAAGGGTGGCAAGATATGAGGAAGGAAGTATTAGGGGATGAGGGGCAAGAAGAGGCTTGGCTGGCGGAAATTGAGAAGCTCTGGGGTAAAGTGGGGGAGGACTAGATTATTATTTGATAAATAGTAGAGTAAAGCAGCGGAAACGGAGGTTCCATGGTATGAATATGGTGTGAATGTAAGGTGTGCGTGTGTGGATGTAAAAGGCGGTTTTTCTTGGCACACAGTGTCATCTTTTTCCCGCCAAGTAGGTACTTAAAGAGGATATGTAGATATAAGTAATTATATTGTTAGTATTTTTATATGGCTAAGGTAGTAGATTAAGTTTATATTACTAGTATAAGAGATATAGATTATAAGGATAACTGTAAATATTATGTAAGCGGAACGGGAGTCCGCTATTTGTACTTCGTGTATTTGGGCAAATAAATATTATATATATATATATATATATATATATATATATATATATATATATATATATATATATATATATACACATATCACTCTCGCTGTTATACACCACAATAAAGAAAAATAGTAGGAATTGAACGGACTTAATCGGGAAATTACCAAAGGACTTGCAAAGGAAAGTTATAGGAAATTAAAAAATTTTTTTTTCGCTCTCATATTAAATTGCTCGGAATAGAGAAATTCTGAACCGAAAAAAAAATAAAAAAAAAAAATAATAATAATAATAATCAGCAAGTAAATAAACGAACATAACACAAATTTCACTATATATACTAAAATATATTTTATATGAATAATATGAATAATAATAATTATGAAAATATATATAATAATAATAAATATAACGGCACTATTTCTCGTTTACGTTCACAAAGTCGAGGAGGCCATACGCCAAGTGAATGATAGGGATCATATCACCCGGATAGTAGTGAGGGGAACGGAAAAGCTTCGGAGAAATTTCGCCAAACAGCAGAGCTTGAGTTCTCCGGAAACGGGCACGATTGTAATCGTCAATCATCCCTCGGAGAGCGATGATCAAATAAATCTTTATTATCGCTCTCCCTTTATTTATAAAATAAATCTTTTTTTCTGATAAAATAAAACTTTGACACAGCGGAGGTGTAGTCACTATAGATGCAGTGAGCGTTATGAGCAATTAGGAGATGAATAAAAATGGCGGAGTTTAATGCCAATAAGAAAAGCGGAGTCAGCATGGGGAGGTTCCGATCTCTTTTCTTTTCTTTCCCTTTGTCACTTGACAATTAGATTTTTCTTTCTTTTCTTTTTATTAAGGAATGTACTCAGCCATTGGTAATATGAATATGGTTCAAAAATAATAATAATAAGAGTATTAATTAAAATAATCATTAAATTAAATAATAGTATATTTGTATTATAATATATAAATAATAGAAAATAGTAAAAAGTACGATTGTTGTTTCATGGGAAAGCGGGGAAATGGAAATATTATTGGCAAAAAAAAAAAGAAAAAAAAAATAAATAAAAACCTGCCGATCCTACAAGATAAGAAAATAAAAATTTTTTGCTATTAGATAAATTTTCAGAATTAACATGAAGTTCGAAAAATTATTATTAATGCTGCTGGTCATCCCAATGGTACAAGTATTAATAGGATATGACTGCGGGGGGATTTCAATGAATGTAACGACAGTGTCAGCAGTCACAGTAGGAGAGTGCATCATTCCACTAAAGAGTCCAACAGAGAAGGCAATAACATTGCAGCTGTTGAAGCTAGCAGAATTCGGAAATACAGAAGTGAGAGAATGCAGAATAAAAGTGAATAGAGTAATAACGTACTGCGGTTATTGGTATCACGCATTCGTGGTAACAAATGGAAGAAGAGAATACATATACGAGTTAGATTATAGACAATGTAAGAAATTACAGGAGGATGGGTGTTTAAGGATGGGCGATTCCGGATTCATAGAAGGGGTAAAAAAGAACAGCACAGATTACCGGGCCATAATGCTAGCTGGGAAAATGACAGTAGATGGAAAATGCACAGGGGTTTCTTACAGCGACCCATTCGGAACATGGGACGAAGTCATCGTGGAAGCAACCATCAACATAACAATAAAAAATTATTACGCAACCATTGAACGAGCAAGTAATAAAGTAATACTGGGGAGCGGATCAAGATGCGATTGGGCGGAAGGAGAATGCACCGATCACTCTGGAAGCTATGCCTCATGGAAAGTTATAAGGGATGATTCATGTACAATCAATCACCTCACGTTATAAGAAGGATCAGGATTAATATTATCAGGTGAACCGGGAGAACCTGAAATCTACACCATAAATACCGAGGAGATAACTTTTGCCCTGGCGAAAAAAATGGAAAAAGATGTTTGCGGTTATAAATTAATACAAACAGAACACCCAAAATTATTAATTAAAATATTGAAACCAGGAGAACAAGGACCGAAAACACGTCCGATTGCAACACAGGACTTGGATATTTTCACATACATAAACTCAAAGTTTATTTATGTAGAAAAACACATCAAGCGTCAGATGAAAGCTCTATACAGGGACATATTATTACATAAATGTGAAGTAGAGAGGCAAGTAATTTCCAACGTACTTATGTTTTCCGGACTTAAACCAGAAGAATTTGCTTATGCTATAATTATAGGCCCAAGATATTATGCTAACCTTGCCGGTGAAATAATATATTTGATAAAATGCGTGGCAGTGGAGGTAATATTAAGAAGAACGAAGGAATGTTACCAGGAATTACCGGTAAAATATAGGAACGAGAGTTGGTTTTTAACCCCTAAATCCAGAATGCTGATCAAAGAAGGGACAATAGTGGACTGCAATCAGCTGTTGGCAATAGGTTACGAAGTTGATGGGGCATGGATTGTTATGAAACCTGACTTTGAAGACTCAGTTAGACCACAAATTCTGAGCCCATTAACAGCACCTACATGGGGTTATGAAGATCTAAAGTACCTGGCAACAAGCGGAATATATACGGAAAAAGATCTGGAAAAATTGAGAAACAGGATTATGCTACCAGTGGAAACACCGGTTACTGTAAACACTATAGTAAGAGGAGCAACGGGAAGAACAATCTCGGGAAATTCAGGACTATCCATGGCAAAATTTATTGATGAAGCAGATATTGAAAACTTCGCGAAAAAACAATGGGACAAATTTTGGGGAGGATTTCTAATATTTGGAACAGCGAGTGCAGGATTAATCGGAATAATTATGGTACTAAAGTTATTAAAAATAATGATCGACACAGCGGTCCATGGATACACGCTCCACAGGGTATACGGTTGGAGCTTGTATTTATTAGGAGCAACACTTTCCTACGTAACCCACTTATTATTACATCTAGCCAAAGAACCACTGGAGAGCGGTAAGAAGAAAACAGGAAAACAGAGAGGCAAACAGGAAGAAGTCGAAGGGGAAAGCATAGAATTTTAAGGAAGAGTTAAAATTCTCTAGCATTAAGATACATATATAGATATAAATGAATAAAAACAAAAAAAATTGGGTTAAAAATTTATAAAAAAAAAAAAAAAAAAAAGAAAAACGAGGGAAGGGTGTGTATTGCTTACACTTATTGTTATTCCAGTGCCTTGATGGAGTCAGGTCAAGGGTCGCAGTCGAGGATCATTGCCCTGGACAACAGAAAAGGAATGTATTCAATGGACCTCGGGGAATATCGACCATTTGCCCGCAATCAAGGAATAATAACGTTTTGGGACCTCGAGGATGAAAATAGAAGAGTTAGTTTACTGGGGGAGAAGTTAAACAAGAGGAGAAACTAACAGCCAATATAAAGAATAGAGGGAACGGATCGGACGCATGAGGGCTCGGATACGTGTCAGCAAGACTCGATGTATGATGAGAGAGACAGTTACCACCCCCGAAATACTACGATACAATCAAGAAATCCGGATCTGGAAGGTTAAGAACAACGAAGAACAGCTTAGAAGAAGTGAAGTAGGTGAATGGACAATAAATTCCAATCAGGCAAAAACTGGAATAGGAAATGGGACCACATGGGAAGAAATCGAGGCTGCAATGGTACTGTTGGAAAAAACCCTGCGATAGTGTTGTTTGTCGCTCTCGGAGCATACGAGGATAAAACGATCCGTAATTTATACCAACCAGTTATTATGAAAAACGCATTGGAAAAGATTTTGGAGGAAAATGGTAACTTGGACGTGATTACAGATATGAATAGTGACGGAATAGAATTATTATTAGAAATTGTGGACATCGAGGTGATAATCTTCCAACAACAAATAATTTATCGATACGTAATTCCGTTCATACAAAAAACCAGTTTCATATTAATTGGGCATTATTCTTTCCCGACACAATTATACTCCACACCAGGATTTGGCTCCATAATCGAGCCAACTACATCTTTCACCGCAATCAATAATCAAGGATACATACCCTTGTCATATGAAGAAGTAGACTCATGTCAGACGATCGAGGGTCGACTTTTTGCCACCAAACCAGCCATTATAAGGACACTGAATGGCACCGAAGGATGTGAAGTGAAGTTGTATAAAGGTATACGGGATATTCAGTTGGAAAAATGTGATTTAAGAGTAGTGATAATTAATGTGACGATTTGGACGAAACTAATGGGAATTAACGCGTGGTTATTTACCACTTCCGAAACAACCTCTGTGAATATGAAATGCGAAGCCAACAAGACCACGGAGCTGGAACTGCAAGGAACGGAAGTGATTTGGATGGCACCCGGATGCGAAGGAATGTCTGGAGAGAAAAGATTCATCACCACACAAAAAGCACAGCCAGCCACAAAAATATCCGAAAAAATTTTGTCTTGGCCAAATATCAATCAAGAAATAGAAGAATATGCTCGAGACAACCAAATCAATCTAAATCAAGTATTGGAAGAAATAGCAGAGAAAAAGAAAACATCATCGACAGGAAGTGTGGAAGGTATTTCACGAAGTTAAGGATGCGATCAGCCGAAATAATCTGAAATCAAGCGTCCATACAGCATCATACGGGACGAAGAATGTTACGCTATACACTTGCATCGTAGTCGCATTACTAGGCAGCACCGTATTTTGCGACCTAGTAAAGCACGTAAGGAAGAGGCGTAAAAGGCTGAACAATAACCACAACGAGGAAGAGACACCAAACCTGGAAACTACTCAGGAAGTTGCAGTTATCACAACCATCTTCAACCAAGGACACCAACATCAGGGTACGGACAACGAGTTAAAGGAAATCGAACTGCCTATCCAGCCAGCCTGACCCCACGGAGTTAGTAAGCAGCCAAAGAAGGCAGTCAACAACTGGGACTACCGAACAATGCGGTTTTGATAGGAAAAGGAGCCGTCATCGAAATCCAACCTTCTCCACATCCCCAACCCACCCCCCTTTTTATTTTCAGGACTTAGCGGCGATCTCCCGAGAAGATTCAACTCAGTACATTCCACGGGTCACGGACCAACTAGAAGCAGCGACTATCATTATTTTATATTCGTTAAATTGTCGGGTTCAGATATAATTATTGTTACTCACATAAGTATACGTGAGTAATTTAGTATGTAGAGATGTCTCTTAGCTATCACAGTTACATAATAACAGCCGCACGGTAATGAGAATGAGAGGTCATATACCTAACACCATTCAGGAGAATGGCTTTCTTTTTCTAGCCGGGGGAGCCTGTGACGGGTGGGCCTACCCTCCCGTCTATATCTCGATACTAAATCTATATCTGTAAATCGATGTATTGAACGGCCCAACTTGCCCTCATGAAATAGAAACTCTCGTCTTCTGTGATCGGTCAGCAAGATTAAGACTTACTTAGAATCGCGAGGCTTCTACGAATTGGACATGCACGTGGTGCTGAAACGACCCTTTATCAATGGTCATTTAACAATACCTGGCGCATTAATACCGATTTTCCGCTGATTCAGGGAACATAAAAGTACTTACGTTAATCCGCGGGCGTAATAATATGAGTTCTTTTCGCGGATTAACACTAACTTGGCGCAAGAATACAATAATCGGCAACGCCCGCGACGAAGGATATATAAACTCGATCATCCAGGAGACGCGAGCTTTTGCGTCACCTACAATCAGTCAGTCGATTAGTCTGTCCGAATCTATATCGAG
Source organism: Cotesia glomerata (assembly GCF_020080835.1). Lineage (NCBI taxonomy): Eukaryota > Metazoa > Arthropoda > Insecta > Hymenoptera > Braconidae > Cotesia > Cotesia glomerata. Next base: position 391,212 of record NW_025401664.1, read on the forward strand.
TGCGAATAATAGTACCGAGCTTAATTGTCTAAATTAGACTCATTCTCATTACTGCTACATCTGTCTCCGCTATAGAATCATTGCGTTTTGCTGTTAAATTGATCTTAATATTGAAACTGTGTTTTATCGTAAATAATTAGTTTGTAAAAGAGACTCTCAGGGCCATTCAGGGTAACTCCCATGCTTTGGGGACGCCCAATAAACAATCATTAACATAATTCACCTTTATTCTTCATTCGCGAAGCGACCCACACCCTTTTCCATCTTATAAATAAGTTCCTGTGAGATACTGAGTTAGTCTGGATGTCATAAGTGAAAGGTAACAGATCCAGGAGTAAGCCTACACGTAAATACAATAGCAAAAGTTTTTGAAAAAATTGTTGACAACGGTTGACGTAAGCCATTTCTAAAACTCCCTATTTACTAACAGATATTCGAGCTAAAATCATAAATTTACTCTGATTCCAGATTGGTTATATTCTGCATTTACTCTTGTTTTTTTATTATTTCAGTTGGATTTTATTCTGGTTCTATTTCGATATTTTTTAGACTTCACTCTGGTTACATTTTGACTCCATTCTGTATCCACTGTGATTCCATATTGGATGCACTTTGGACTTACTTTGCATCCACTTGGATCTCTCTTTGTATTGACTTTGATCTCACTCTATGTCCAGTTTGGATTAACTCTGTATCGACTTTGGTCTCAGTTTGTACCCACTTTAGTTTCACTTCGTACCCACTCTGGTTACACGTTGTGTTCACTTTGGTCACAATCTGTATTCACTATTATTTTGCTCTGTTTACAATTTGATTTCACTCTGAAAAAAAGGCATAGAACCGCTCTGGAAACAGTTGGGATCTTGAATTATTTCACTCTGACTCTGATAACAGAATAATTCCAGAGTGAGGGCGAAGTCGTAAGGGCAGATTCAATGCAGGAGTCAATAAAGTATAGCAAATAAAAATCATAAGGCAGTATTATTTTTATACGCATATCATTCAATAGTAAGAAACGTTATTTACTGGCGAATGAAAGAACATTTTTGTTTGACTAATTTATTGCATCCTACAAAGTATTCTTATATTTATTATTATTTGTCTGATCAATTTAATTATTTACACTAGTTTTTTATACTTTTGTTGATGTTACAACATTCATAATTTCCTTGAGTCGACTGGATAGTAAAACATATTGTAATGTGTTGCTTATGGAAATTAACGTTTTGTCGAGAAAAAAATTAGGAAAACGGTTAACCCGGAAGGCCATCCCTGCTACTTCCAGCCAATTCTATACCTAAACGCTTAAAATTGCACTTATAACGTTTTTGAGCTCTTCGAGCTAATAAATACAACTTGTGTATTATTTTGAGCTTTTCGAGCTTAAAGAAATAGCTTTTGTATGCTTTTGAGCTCTTCGAACTCAAAAGTTTGATAACGCACTTTTTTTGAATTTTCAAATCGCCATGACTTTTGAATAAACGAACCGATTTTCACACGGTTGCGTTCGATGCAGTTTTTTAAGTTTCATGAAGAATCTTCGAGTTTAAATTGATAGATAAAAAAATTTCGGAGTAATTCCGAAAAAAGACTTTTTTCGGTTTTCTTTCCTCAACGATAACTCACGAACGAATCGATCGATTTTGACCGCACTGGCGGCGATCGACGTGATTTTTTTATGTTAAGAGCTGATTAGTTTTCGAAATTGATCAGTAAAGCTGTTTATAAGGTATTCCAAAAAACCCCCATTTAAAAAAATTTTTTTTTGTAGTTTTTTTGCGATTTCTCAAAATCTATCGGTCCGAATCTTTCCAACGTATATTGAAAATCTAAGTTCAGTCAAGCCCTTTCGAATAGCACACACACACACACACACACACACTCTCGGGGCAGAAGAGATACTGCTACCGGGCACGTCTCCCCGAGCGGATGGGAGAACGCTCGCTGTCCTTGGATGACACTTAATCTCTTAGTTGATGAGGTACAGCGGGTAGGAGCCAAACAAAATACGCTCCCGTGGACAAAACTCCCCTTTAATAGGTTGGTCGCACTAACTGACCTAACAAGACGATCGTTCTCTGCTGTGACCCACTGGGAGTGACCGGAACCTGTATCGTAGTTTCCGACGATGCAGGCCACGGCTGATGTGAGCTTGCTCTACCAAGGTGTAAGTTGCAGCAGTGGATCAGGAGCCAGCCACTTCGGGCCTTGATCAGGAAGTACGCAGTGAGTGTTAGAGATCGGAATCTTCACCGCTCCGAGCGAGTCTAGTCCGTCCGTGTATTCCGGGACTGGCTAAGTGTCGGCTAGGCCTCAGGGAACTGGGGTAGGAGTACTATCTCCGAGGGTACACCCGTTCCTAGTTATGGCAACCCGCTCCACTCCGTACGATGCGCTGGTAAATTAAAAAGTATGAGTAATTCAAAGGAAACAAACAAAAGTGGAAACGGGCTACATGCCCAACAAGCAGCGATTGACGCAAGCGCTGAAATGAAGCGTTCGCAAGCGCTCAAACGCCTTGAAAAGCTGATCAGTGAGTTGAATGATTTCGTTCAACCAAAGGTCAACATTCACAAAGAGATTAAATCCAAGATGACTGGTGTAACTAACGCCCTTCAAAGGTTTGAGAAGCTGGACGAGGAATGGCGCTCATCATTGCAGCGCATATCCCATGCTACACCGGAGAAAGACTGTCAGGCTATCGACGTGACTGACGAAGCAATGGACACCGGAGCTGAAGGTGACGGTGAATCAGTCGCGGAAGACAAAAGTGAAGCCAGCAACAAGTCAGGTAAGAGAAAAAATCGACCTTCTCCTGACCCAACAATCAGCCAAGCCATGAAGAAAAAGGATTTGAAGAAAAGCCCTCCACAAGGAGCGGCAGGGCAAAGCGACGAACAGTAAAAAGCGTCAGTCTGGCAAAAAGTTCAGTCCAAGCAAGAGATAAAGCGACAGAAGAAAGAGATACTCTCAAAAAAGACGTCAAAGGAGCCCCGACCTGAACCCAAGCGAAAGAAACCGCAGAAATGGGTCAGACCGGATGCCCTCATCATTCGGCTGACAGAGAAAGCAAAGTACGCCGAGATCCTACGTCGAATAAAACAGGACGTCCCTGACGACCAGGTCCGCAGTACGGTAGAGAAGATCCATAAGGCCAATGCTGGAGATATGCTGATAACTCTTTCGAGGAAGAGCACCGACAAAGGCCAAACATTGAGAAAGACCATCGCAGACATTCTGAAAGAAGACGCAAAAGTAACCTGCAAAGGACCACAGGAGGTAATTGAGATCCGAGACGTCGATGATGACACAACTAAGGATCACATCCAGGGTGCCCTACAGGAGGAAGCTGGAGATGGCTGTGAGATACCACTAGAGGCAATCAAGATCCGTAAGGCCTATAGAGGTACTCAAATTGCCACAGTAATTCTACCAGCAGCAACAGCACAGAAACTACTGGATGGAAGTAGCAAAATCCAGATTGGTTGGGTTAATTGCGGAATAAGGACAACGAAGAGACCTATTCAATGCTTTAAAAGCTGGCATTTCGGACATCATGGATCCCAGTGCAAAAGCAAGGTGGACCGGTCGAAGCTTTGCATCAGGTGCGGACAAGAAGGGCACAAGATTGCTGATTGTAAAAATCCCGCCAAATGTGCATTATGTGCTGAGATTGAAAGTGCAGAGAATGTTGCCCACCATGCCGGTACCCATAAGTGCCCGTTATTTCAGGATGCACTCCAGAAGTTGACGAACAAACAAGCATGAGGATACTGCAGCTCAATCTCAACCATTGGGAGGCAGCGCATGACCTGCTCATGCAATCCGTGCGAGAACTAGAGCTTGACTTGGTACTGATAGCAGAGCCATATAAACACCTGAGTACCCAACCCTGGAAATCTGACAGCACATCCAAAGCTGTCATCTGGTCATGTGGCAAGCTCCCTTTCCAAAATGCAATCGACAACAGCAATGCCGGCTTTGTAGCAGTATCAGTAGAGGGCATCCGCTTCTATAGCTGTTACGCACCACCTAACCTCTCTACTGTCGAATTCACCGCATTTCTGGATCGACTTACCGAAGACGCGAAGCATTACCACCCTGTGGCAATAGCTGGGGACTTCAACGCCTGGGCAGTAGACTGGGGTAGCAAGAATACAAACGCGCGAGGAAAGGAATTACTAGAAGCCTTTTCTACATAAGATGTAGTACTGCTCAACAATGGTGACACACTAACCTACACCATAGGAAACACAAGTTCTATTGTAGATCTCACTTTCGTCAGTGGCAGCCTCACCAAAGGTAATATCAACTGGAAGGTGATGGATACCTGCACAGCCAGCGACCACAACGCGATTCTCTGGGAAATATTAAACGCCCAGAGCCCGAGAAGAGCTAAAAAGCAACTTAAAACCATTGGTTGGAAGGTAAAAACTCTTGACCCAAGGGCATTGTTAGTAGCTCTCAATAGTGACCAGATTATCGCGGGCTGCGCAGAAGAGAAGACTAAGGACCTGATGAAAAGAGTGACCCAGGCGTGTAACGCCAGTATGTCTCGTAGACGTGGCATAAACACAAGACCTTCCGTTCACTGGTGGAACGACCACATCAGCGCCCTTCGTAAAGAGTGTCATCAGAAGAGAAGAATATCTCAGCGTGGCTACCGACGACCTAACCCTGTGGAGCTGGTCGCAGAGTACAAAAAAGCCCGTCGATCCCTGAACAAAGCCATCAAAGATAGCAAAAGAAAATGCTGGAAGGAGCTCATCGACGAGGTGGACAGAGATCTGTGGGGTAGGCCGTATAAGGTGGTCATGACCCATCTTAAAAACCAGCTAATGCCATCACCCACGTGTCCTCAACTTCTACAGAAGATCGTAAACGCGTTGTTCCCCGAACAAAGCAAGTTTAACTACCTATTAGCGCAGAATGAAATGGATGACATTCCATCTGTCACGGAGGAAGAACTGATGGAGGCTTGTAATCGTGTAGGGAACAATAAAGCGCCGGGATTGGACGGGATCCCCAATATTGCTTTAAAAACAACTATAAAAGCAGTGCCATCATTGTTCCTGGACTTCTACGACACATGCCTCAAGGAAGGGATTTTTCCTCGGAAGTGGAAGCAGCAACGACTAGTACTACTTCCAAAAGGGAAAAAGCCACCAGAAGAACCGTCATCTTATCGACCACTTTGTATGTTAGACACGGCAGGTAAGATACTTGAGCGTATAATCCACCAAAGAATAGAAGCAGTTGTCGATCCATTCCTGGCAGACAACCAGTATGGTTTTCGGAAAGGACGATCAACCCTGGACGCAATCAACTTGGTTGTTGCAACGGCCAAGGAGGCAATCGAAGGGATCAGATGGAAGGGTGGAGCGAAGAAGTACTGCCTGGTGGCCACTCTGGACATCAAAAATGCCTTCAACTCCGCCAAGTGGGACTGCATTATGCAAGCCTTGGAAGAGAAAAACGTACCAGGATACCTACGTAGGATAGTGGCTAGCTACTTCACGGACAGAATCCTGAGATACGACACGAAAAATGGTCCAAAAGAGTACGGTATTACCGGAGGTGTACCCCAGGGTTCTGTTCTGGGTCCACTTCTGTGGAATGTCATGTATGATGGCCTGCTGAGACTGACTCTTCCAAGAAGTGTCAAGCTTGTTGCATATGCAGACGATGTAGCTGTCGTAATCGTTGCGAAACACCTAGATGAGATAAACCACATGTTCGGTATCACCTTTGAGAAAGTTAACCGGTGGATGGATTCAATGAATCTACAACTGGCTAAACAGAAGACTGAGGCTGTGCTTATTACCAGCAGAAAAGTGATAGAGACCATAAAACTGAAAGTCGGAGAACAAGAAATCACATCACAACCATATATCCGATATCTGGGAGTGATGCTTGATGCCCGACTCAACTTTAAGCAGCAAGTCGAACACGTGAGTGCAAAAGCATCAGCAGTGGTAGCTAGCTTAGCACGACTGATGCCAAACGTCGGAGGCCCAAAGCAGAGCAGAAGACTACTACTATCATCTGTAGTCACATCAGTGCTCACTTACGGAATATCTATCTGGGCGGACGCACTAGAAAAGCAAGAATCATGGAGAAAGGCTGGACCAGTCTACGGTCTGAGTGCCTTAAGAGTAGCAAGTGCCTTCCGCACAATATCTATGGTAGCAGTGTGTGTCATTTCCGGAACTTTGCCTCTCAGAGTCTTAGCTGAGGAAAGACGGATCCTTTACCAACGAAAGAAGTCGACCACACTAAGCGCTGAGGAGCTTGGAACAGAAGAGCGGCAGAGGAGCATAAGTAGATGGCAACTACAGTGGGATGCCACAGTGAAGGGTAGGTGGACGCATCGTCTCATACCAAGGATCAACGTTTGGCTAAACCGGAGTCACGGTGAGGTCAACTATTATCTTACACAGATGTTTTCAGGACACGGCTGTTTCCGGGCGTATCTCCACCGCTTCAAGCATGATGATTCCCCGGAGTGCCCTACCTGCTCAGGAGTCAATGAAGATGCAGAGCACGTTTTCGTTGAGTGCCCACGTTTTTACCCACAGCGAGATGAGCTGGAGAATATCCTGAAGAGGAAAATCCAACCGGAGACAATAGTAGCAGCAATGCTGTCATCAGAAGCTGCCTGGAACGCCACAAGCACTTTTGCTACAAAAGTGCTTACCGAGTTGCGATCCATTGAGAGGAAAAGAGCGAAAGACAGAATCTAGAAGGAAGAAATAACATCTTAGCCACCAGAAGGAAGAGCGGCAGCTAATTCCTCCCCCCGCGAAGAAATACCTTACGGCGGTACCATGGGGGATCAGAGGATAGAAGAGAAAGGGGTTTTAGAGTTTAGTGGATAGGGGCGTCAGCGTCGAGTTTTAGTATGACGCTGCGTCGAGTCGCCACATATCCAGGCCAAACAGCTACGCCTGGAATCCGTAAAAAGGATTCCCCCCCCTAAAGAGAAAAAAAAAAAAACACACACACACACAATACACACACATACATACATACATACATACATACATACATACATACAGACATACAGACACCATCGCGGGAATAGTCAGGGAAGCATCCTAGAACCTCGAAACGTCGAGATTCGATGAAAACTCGATTTTCGTAAAACGGGGTGAAAACAATAACTTCCCGATTTTTGAAAATCTTCGATTTTCTTAGCGGGAAGTTGAAAAATTTGTATTTAAATAAAAGAACTGGTAAGTTATATTTAGTACTTTAATTGGTTGAAAGATGAATATCAGACGACCTGCATGAATTTGGCAGAACAAACATTCTACAAATACGTAAAAACTATAAATTAATTTTTCAGATAAAAATATCGGCTTTTGAGGGCATCAATACGTCTACACCACTGAATTTAAGGCGATTGGCTCCATTAAATATTCGAATTTCCGACATTCAGCACTCTGACGAATTCACGAGTCATGAACATTCATCTGGAAGTAGTGTTTCAAGTCTTCCATCCGAATTATCAGATTTAGCTGGTAATGATTGGTTTAAATCATCGGAATCAAATAGTAATCTGAATGAAATTATGAATATGACTACTCCGAGTGATGATAGTAGTTAGAAAATTAATGAAATTCGAGAAATTTCAGCCAAAATACATATAGAAATCTAGAAAACAACTGATTCCCGTGATGATGCAAGTTTGGATATACCTCAATATCACAAACGCCAAAGAAAAGTTTGTCGAATATTGGACAGCGATTCAGATTTAAATAATAATGATAACAGAAATTCTAGAATACTTAATTTAGCATTAACTGATATTAGCAACCAAAAACAAATAAATAAAATCAAAAATAATAATGAAAATCCAATTTCTTCTAGAACTCAGAATAATTTTAAAGATTTACTGCCAGAAGTTAGTAATGATAAGTCACAAGCGAACAATGAGTTTAAATATTTAGATCCTGCTGGAGATGGTTAAAAATTGAAAACTGTTTTAGAAACCAAAAATATTCCGAATATTGATTCAACAGATGATTCGTTAGAAAAAATAGATCGTATTGACGTTCATAATTTAAAAATATTTCAATTAGATGTTCAAGTAAGCACTTAAGAAAAAAAAACAGAAATACGATCTAAACGATATTTCTGTTCATATTGTAAATGTATAGTAACGAATTCCGCTAGACATTTACAACATTCTCATCCGGAAATCGGTAAAGTTCAAAAACTAATTAAATTACCATTAAAAAGTGCGAAACGATTAAAATTAATTGGTGAAATTCGTAATCGAGGTACATTTTTACATAATACTCGTAAGAGTTTAAACACTGGGATGTTAATAACGAGCCGGAGATCTCAGCCTGGCTATAATCGTAATGCTAATCATTTTACATCGTGTCCTCGTTGTAAAGCATTTTTATCCAAGCTTTCTATACGAATACATGAAAAGAAATGCGGAAACATTGCTAAAAAAGATGTACTTGACACTTGACAAAAAAATGTTAAGGCCTATGATTTATTTGCTAATATTAATAGCAGTGATTGTTATTTTAAAATAATTAGGACTCACATTATTTTAAATTTCGAATCAATATTGTACGTTCATGTTGCTCAAAAATTTTATATTAATTAAGATATTTATAAAATATTCTTGTATTAGTTAGTTAAGTTTTTTAATCATTTTTTCTACTATAAGAACTCCAAAATTACTCATGATTTGAAGAAGAAGAAAATGTTAAAAATTCCATAACCGCACATGACCTGAGCTCCAACAACAGACTCCAGGTATAGCGGCCCGTAGGTTGATTCTGAAAATTGATATTTATATTTTTTTTATTTAATAAATTTCATAACCGCACATGATCTGAGATTTAACAACACACTTCAGTTGAAGGAACCTGTAGGTTTACTCTTAAAATTCTTGACTAAGATTTATTATTCACTAAATTTTATAACCGCACATGATCTAAGACCATTAGCGAGATCATGAGCGAGACTATGAGCGAGACCACGAGCGACACCGTAAGTAAGATCATGAGCGAAACGATGAACGAGATCATGAACGAGATCCTAAGCAACATGATGAGCGAGATCATGAGCCAGACCATGAGCGAGACCTTGTGCGAGATCATGAGCGAGACAACGAGCGAGACCGTTAGCGAGATCATGAGCGAGACCGTGAGCGAGATCATGAGCGAAACCATGAGTGAAACCATTAGCGAGATCATGAGCGAGATCCTGAGCAAGACCATCAACGCGATCATAAGCGAGATCATGAGCCAGACTATAAGCGAGACCATTCGCGAGATCATGAGAGAGACCACGAGAGAGATCATGAGCGAGACCATGAGCGAGACCGTGAGCGAGATCATGAGCGAGATTATGAGCAAGATCATGAGCGAGACCATGGGCGAGACCATGGGCGAGACCATGGGCGAGACCATTAGCGAGATCATGAGCGAGACTATGAGCAAGACTACGAGTGAGACCAGGAGCAAGATCATGAACGAGACCATGGGTGAGATCACGAGCGAGACCATAATTGAGATCATAAGCGAGATTATGAGCCAGACCATGAGTGAGACCACGAGCAAAATCATGAGCGAGACCATAAGCGAGACCGTGAGTGAGACCACGAGTGAGACCGTAAGCGAGATCATGAGAGAGATCATGAGCGAGACCATAGGCAAGACCACGAGCAAGATTATTTTAGATTTAGATTTTGTTTATTGATGCCAAGGCACAGGCTAAATGGCAATTTCGATTACAGAGTATATACAGTTTTTACAAGAAAGGTAGTTTCTGTGAGTACATAACATAGAGTACATAACATTGCATAAAAATGCATTTATATAATTTTTTTATAAATTGTATATAGACAAAGTAAATAAAATTTGTTCAAATAAAATTTGGAAATTATATAGAAAAAGAAAGATTTAAAATATAAAATTTCAATGTTATCAATTCAGATAATAACTCAATATAATAATTCTGTGAATTGCATTTATTTTATTCTTATTTTAATCTTAATTTTAAACTTCAACTTTTAATCTTCAATGAATTGGACTTTAATGTGTTATTTATTAGACATTATTTTAATTATCAAGATTCAATAAATAATTGAAAACTTCTTTTTTAAACACTTGTAAGCTACTAGAATTTACAATTTCACGTGGGAATTCTTCCCAAAGCCTTATTACAGTCACCAAAAAAGATTTCTCTAAGTAGCTTGTAGTGAAAGGAGGTAGCTTGAAGGACGTGTGCCTTTTTGCAGCCAATCTGTTTGAACGCCGAACATCACTTTCTTCAACGAATAAGTCGCGCAAGTACTCCGGCTTTCCATTCTCTAGTAATTTGTACAAGTAGCAAACTGCATAGTACAATCGGCGATATTTGATTGTAAGCCACCCTAACTCTCTGCGGTGAAGACTAATATGCTCATCTTTCTTAAGATTGAAAATAAATCTGATTGAAGAGTTGATTGCTCGTTGAAGTTTTAGATCATTTTCAGTGGTCGAGTCGATAAGCACAATAGAGCAGTAATCAATGAGTGGCAGAATGGTAGCGGTAACTAGGAGCTTTCTTATCTCAGTAGTATAGATGTAGTAGTAGTTTTTCCGGACCTTGAGACTATGGAGAGCATAATTTACTTTTCTGGTAGTCAGTAAGATGTGATTATTCCAAGATAAATTTTGATTAATAACAAGTCCCAGACACTTTGTTGAATTTACATAGGGTATTACTGTGTCATCAACTAGAATGGGAGGAACTTCCAGAGACTGCAGTTGTTTTAACTTGCTATTTGATCCTAAGATCATCGCCGTAGTTTTAGTCAGGTTAAGCATTAATCCGTGAGATCAAGCCCAGTCTGCTATTGCCTGTGAATCAGCGGTAACTTGTTGAACTGCATCATGGAGCTGATAAGTATGGCAATGATGGTAGATGTACATATCATCAGCAAACAGACCGTATTTACAGAAGATTATCCATCTAGCCACAGAGTTGATAACAATCAGAAACAATATTGGCCCGAGTACAGAGCCTTGAGGAACACCCGACGAAGTTTTTAGCAATTCAAATGGAGTTCCATGGTCATTTAAAATGGATTGTGAACGATTTGATAGATAGGAAAAAAACCAGCTTATCACTTCTGAAGAGAACCCCAATTCATGAAGAGAGATTAAAATAACTTTGGGATCTACGTAGTCGAAGGCTTTACTCAGGTCAAATAGCACCAGAATGGTTAGTTGATTTCTGTCCATCGCTGCTCTGACGTCGTCAGTGAGTTTTAACAAAGCTGATTGCGTACTACGATGCTTACGAAATCCCGATTGAAACCGATCAAGCAAGAGATTGTCTTCTAGGTACGTTACCAGCTGGTTTGCAACTATTCTCTCAAAAACTTTCGCTAAGTGTGACAGGTTCGCAATCGGTCTTGTATCAGATGGAGATCTGGGCAAGGCTATCTTGTTCAGTGGTATAATGTAAATTATTTTCCAAATCTCTGGAAAAATACTGGTGTCCAGAGATCTGTTGAATAAAGCTGTAAGAAACAATGATATTTGAGGAAAGTGATCTCTTAGCCACCGCAAATCCAGACCATCCGGGCTATTTCCTTTAGATTTTGAGAGAGTTAGTACAAGAGCCTTTGAGACGTCAACGATATCAATCTTCTGCCACTGAAATGAACAGTCTACTTGACATTGGAAGGAGACTGGTAAAACATCTAAGAACTCGACGTTTGCAGCTGGATGTTTCTTGACTATACTTGCGTAGTACTCATTTAGTTCCAGTTGATCAAAGAAGTTTAAGGGTGACAAGGCATTTGATTTGGTGAGTCCTAGATGTTTTAGTTTGCTCCAGACAGAAGAGCCTTGAGGCAGATTAAATAGAGCAGTCTTCAAGTACAATTCTCGCGTTTGGGCTAATTCAGTTTTAAGAAGTTTTCTTTTGAATTTATACAATGAGAGCAAGGTTGGATCACGGTTTCTTTTAGCTCGTTTGTAAAGCTCATCACGTTCTTTGCATTTATTTTTTAGCTCTTTGGTAAACCATGGATCACTGCGCAGAGAGATTGTTTTTGTGTGAATTGGTGCATGTTGGTCTAGAGAAGAAAGCACATTTGATTTAAAGATCGACAAGAGTTCATTTGGATCAGAGTTTTCCATTATGGAATTATCAATTTTTAGTGAGTTAAATAAACAGTCGGATAGTGAGTTATGATCACAGTTTTTTAGGTTTCTGAAGGTTACCTTCTTGCTCATCTGTTGCGGTTGCTCTACTTCATACTGACACAGTAAATAGTCATGACCATCAACGAACGGGGAGTCAGATTTTGTGAAAGAGACCAACTTATTTGAACTATCAATCAAGATGACATCAAGCCAAGAGTCACAGCCGTTCTTGTGGAATGTAGGGCCATAAGGTACGGAGTATAAAGAGGACTCGGTTATGAACTCTTTCAAGTGGTTTGCAATATAAGAGTTTTCAAGAAGATTGCAGTTTAAGTCCCCTGATATGATGATATTCTTGAAGTTAGGAGCAAGCTTAGAGTATAGATCAAAGAATTCTGTGAGAAGCATTCCTTTCGGTCTTCTATAAATACAAGACAGCAAGAGATGGGACCCAGTTCTTAAGGTAACGTCAACTATCAGGAACTCAGGCTGGTTTATATGATCCGAAGTTGAAATGTGCAATACTTTAACCTTGAGAGAGTTGTGAATTAGGCAAGCTACTCCACCACCTCTAATATAATGTCCATTTTCAACATGTTTTAAAGTTCGATCTCTTCTAACAACTGTGTATTCACTTAATGAAAAAATTTGATTATCAAGTGAAGGTTTTAACCAGGTTTTAGTCAAAATAATAATATCAGGATGAGTTTCATGTACTAGGTTTAAAAACTGAGCAATATGACCGACAAGACTGTTTATATTTAGACTCAATACATTTAAAGGTGAAGATGAATTATTCACAGAATTATTACTTGAACTATTTTGACGTCATTCGAGCTTAGAAAAATCAGCAGTAGAGGTGATATTTAGCCTGTCTGAGTTGTCATCTTTTTTAGCAAAGATATGACCACTTCGTACCCAGACATACTTGAAATTCATGATTTTAGCTTTTTCCTTGGTCCTTAAAAGCAATTTGTAGGTCTCTGGATGCAAGAATTCATTTATGTAAATACTCCCTCGATAGTTGTCATCAATTATGCCTGGAAAAATATCTTTTGCTAGAAGAGATTTTGTTTTGCGCTTGATGTCAACTACGAAGTCTCTTACTTGAGATGACTTCATGCAGACTAGAAACGAGTGCAAGGAAGACACGCTTTGGTTTCTAGTTTTGCCTGTATTTTGTTTCGACTTGCTATCAAATTTACGGATAGTCAAGATATCACTCAACAGATGAGGCAGTTTTAAATAATTGAAAATAGCAGTCGAAATGTCAGTTTGAGGTAGTTTATCAATGACAGGGTCAGGAATGCCTGAGACAACCAATTCAGCAGTGCTTTGGGATACTGAAGAAGTAGCAGATGAACTTAAAGTGGGGCCTAATGAATTTGGATCTCCAAGAGACAATAATTTTGCCAGTATTGATTCTTTATCAGACGCCACTTGGATTTTTAACTCGGAGAGGTCTTTATTAATCTTGGAAATAGTATTAGCATTCACTTGCACATTTGTGGTGACTTCTTCTAGTTTTTCAGACGTATTAGTCTGTTCGGTTCTCAACTCCTCAATTTGAGTACTTAATTCTTCAAACTTCTTCTTCATGGATTGTTCAGAAGATAAAAGTTGCTCCATGAGAGCTGTCATTTTATCATCCAAAGATTTTCCTGACCAACCTTGAGGTAAGAGCGACATTGCAGTAGAAGTTGAAGGTGACAGAAATACTGAGTCGTTACCAGGAGATGACAAGAGGTTTATATTTGGCGTTATAGGAGACTTGTTAGATTTTAAGGCATTAACTGGAGGCGTTGAGACAGAAGAATAGGCTGATTTGAAACTCGAGACGGACGATGCACTAGTTTTTGTAGATCTTAATGAGCTATTACGACTTCTTGTTGACGCACTAGTAGAATCCAAACTCAGCAAAAGGTTGTTAAGATTTTTCCTGCAGCAATGAGACAATGGTTTGTTTTTAATATAGTCTTTAGCACAGCTAGGGTGGTAATGGAGCCTACACGTATTACAAGTCACAGCAGACTTCACAGCTTGTTTACATTGGGTACAAATGTCAGAGCCTAACGGCATACCACGAAAAGACAATGTCTTTTATATACAAGTGTCAGTTTAATTTTTTGCTAAAGGAAACAACGCAAAGCGATGATCAATTACCGTTTGAGTAGGCAACAACACAATGATGCTAATTTACCATAGGAGTTGGTATCAAAATGATGCTGATAAACGTACACTGTCACTATTTGCAACAAAGTGATGGTTACTCGGCTAATAATACAATAACCTCTCAAATACCAAACCTAACCTCTTCAAAGTTTAGCAGTCTTTAAATACACTTTTTAGCAATCCACAAAATGCAAATAAATGAGATTATTTATTCTGCAGGTAGATTGCAATTTTGCGCGTGCAATAGATCTGGAACACAATATATCGTGCAATAGATCTGTTAAGAACTGTAGACAAAATCCTGGCAATATACCGCGTTATATTACATATACATAAATTTTAGTGATAAATGAATTTTTAGATTATGAGCCAGACCATGAGCGAGACCACGAGCAAGATCATGAGCTAGACCATAAGCGAGATTATGAGCGAGAACACGAGCGAGATCACGAGCGAGACCATAAGCGAGATCATGAGCGAGACCTCGAGCAAGATAATGAGCGAGATTCTGAGTGAGTCCGTGAGCGAGAAAAGGAGCGAGACCACGAGCGAGACCGTGAGCGAGAACATGAGAGAGATCCTGTTTGAGACCATGAACGAGACCATGAGCGAGACCGTGAGTGTGATCATAAGCGAGACCACGAGAGAGATCACGAACGAGACCGTGAGCGAGATCATGAGCGAGACCACGAGTGAAACCATTAGCGAGATCATGAGCGAGATCCTGAGCAAGACCATTAATGCGATCATAAACGCGATCATGAGCCAGTCTATAAGCGATACCATTCACGAGATCATGAGAGATATCACGAAAGAGATCATGAGCGAGACCGTGAGCGAAATCATGAGCGAGATCATGAGCGATACTATGAGCGAGACTACGAGTGAGACCAGGAGCAAGATCATGAACGAGACCATGGGTGAGATCATGAGCGAGACCATAAGCGAGATCATGTGCGAGATTATGAGCAAGACCACGAGCAAAATCATGAGTGAGACCATAAGCGAGACCGTGAGTGAGACCACGAGCGAGACCGTGAGCGAAATCATGAGAGAGATCATGAGCGAGACCATGGGCAAGACCACGAGCGAGATCACGAGCAAGACCATAAGCGAGATCATGAGCGAGATCATGAGCGAGACCCCGAGCAAGATCATGAGCGAGATTCTGAGTGAGTCCGTGAGCGAGATAAGGAGCGAGACCACGAGCGAGACCATTATCGAGACCACGAGCGAGACCATTAGCGAGACCACGAGCGCGACCGTAAGCGAGATCATGAGCGAGACCACGAGCGAGACCGTGAGCGAGAACATGAACGAGATCCTGATTGAGATCATGAGCGAGACCACGAGCAAGATCATGAGCGAGACCACGAGCGAGACCGTGAGTGTGATCATAAGCGAAACTATGAGAGAGATCATGAGCGAAACCATGAGTGAGACCATTAGCGAGATCATGAGCAAGATCCTGAGCCAGACCATGATTAAGATCATAAGCGAGATCATGTGCGAGATTATGAGCCAGACCACGAGTGAGACCACGAGCAAGATCATGAGCGAGACCATGGGCGAGACCATTAGCGAGATCATGAGCGAGACCATGGGCGAAACCTTCAGCGAGATCATGAGCGAGATCATAAGCGAGTCCACGAGCGAGACCATAAGCGAGATCATGAGCGAGACCATAAGCGAGATCATGAGCGAGACCTCGAGCAAGATCATAAGCGAGATCCTGAGTGAGTCCGTGAGCGAGATCATGAGCGAGACCACGAGCGAGACCATGAGCGAGACCACGAGCGAGACCATGAGCGAGACCACAAGCGAGACCACAAGTGCGACCGTAAGCGAGATCATGAGCGAGACCACGAGCGAGACCGTGAGCGAGATCATGAGTGATACTATGAACGAGATTATAAGCGAGTTCATAAGCGAGATCATGAGCGAAATCATGAGCCAGACCATGAGCGAGACACGAGCAAGATCATGAGCAAGACCATTGGCGAGACCATTAGCGAGATCATGAGCGAGACCATCAGCAAAATCATTAGTGAGACTACGAGCGAGACCATAAGCGAGATCATGAGCGAGACCACGATCGAGATTACGAGCGAGACCACGAGCGAGATGATTAGCAAGATTACGATCGATATCTTAAACGAGGCGTCATGTAACTTTCTTTAGGCTGGAATGGCGTGAAAAACTTTTCCCTACTTTCTCGTAACGTATTTTTTCCTTTATAATTCCATGTACATTGCTAAGCATCTACAGGTTTATTCAAAGAAATTAAAAAATAAAACATTTATTTTCAATAAAATTGTAATTCTTAACCAAGATGGGCGAGTAACTTCTTTCGGGATGGAGTTGGATAAAAAACTTCTCAGTTCGTTCTTGTAGAGTATTTTTTTCTTCATAATTCCATCTGCATTGCTAAGCATCTACAGATTTATTGAAAAAGATTAAAAATTTAACATTAAATGTGTTATTAAAGCTCAGGTCATGTGCAGGTATGAAATTTAGTGAATAAGAAATCTTATTCAAGAATTTCAAGAGTAAAATTACGGGCTGCAACACCTAAAGTCTGTTGTTAAAGCTCGGGTCATGTGCGGATATGAAATGTAGTGAATAAAAAAATACAAATATCAATTTTTAGAATAAACCCACGGACCGCAATATCTGGAGTCTGTTGTTAAAGCTCAGGTCATGTGCGGTTATGAAATTTAGTGAATAATAAATCTAAGTCAATAATTTCAAGAGTAAACCTACGAGCCGTCACATCCGGAGTCTGTTGTTGAAGCTCAGGTTATGTGCGGTTATGAAATTTAGTGGATAAGAAATCTTATTCAATAATTTGAAAAGTAAGCCTATGACCCGCAACACCTGGAGTCTGTTGTTTAAGCTTAGGTCATGTGCGGTTATGGAATTTGGTGAATAAGAAATCTAAGTAAAGAACTTTAAGAGTAAACCTACCGGCCGCAACATCTGGAGTCTGTTGTTAAATCTCAGATCATTTGCGGTTATGAAATTTATTGTATAAAGAAATATAAATATCAATTTTCAGAATAAACCCACGGGCCGCAATACCTAGAGTCTGTTGTTGAAGCTCAGGTCATGTGCGGTTATGAAATTTAGTGAGTAAGAAATCTCACTCAAGAATTTTAAGAGTAAATCTACGGGCCGCAGTACCTGGTGTTTGTTGTTAAAGCTCAGGCCGTGTGTGATTGTGAAAATCAGTGAATAACAGATTTTATACCGGAATTTTTTGAGTTAGCCTACAGGCTGCAACACCTGGAGTCTGTTGTTGAAGTTCAGATCATGTGCGGTTATGAAAATTATTAAATAAAAAATTATAAATATCAATTTTCAGAATAAACCCACGGTCCGCAATACCTGGATTCTCATGTTAAATCTCAGGTCGTGTGCGGTTATGGAATTCAGTGAGTACGAAATCTTAGTCAAGAATTTTAAAAGTACACCTACGGGCCGCAATACCTGGCGTTTGTTGTTAAAGCTCAGGCCATGTGTGGTTGTAACAATCAGTAAATAACAAATTTTATACCGAAATTTTTCGAGTTAGCCTACGGACAGCAACAACTGACACTCAGGTCGTGTATCGACCTGAAATTTCATCAAATAGAATATCCATTTACTATCCCGAAAAAAAAATTTTTTCTCTACATTCAGCATGGTCTTTTTATTACACAGGTACTTCATATTCTGCTGATAATATATCGCACGACTCTGAAGATCATCTGTGTTGGTCAGTTTGACATTATCATGCCTTATAATCATTTCGGCAAAAATTTTAAATGCCTTCAATGTTTTATTTTAGGTTGTAATTCTCTAAATCCACGTGCTTACAACCAACCCCAATTTTTTTGACATTTCGAATTAGACTATTTTATTAATTGATACGTATGAACTAGCTTGTTTTTTACGTTGCGATCGTTTTTTTAATGCCATTGTTACGAAAGTTTTGCTCTCTTTTTATCGCTAATTTTTTTGCCCTAACTTCCAGGCCCTGCTCTGAATCCATAATCTCACTGTCAAAAAGAAAAAATAAAGCTTCCAGAAGCAACAATTCTCTTGCAAATTCTAAGACATCGATGTCAAGTCATACTAATGATATTGAAGATCAATTAAGATTTTCGATACCTATGGTTCAAGAAGAAGACATTAAGTTCACTGATACAGTCTTTGCTCGTGGGCATTTGGAGCTGTAATCTTAGCAACATGAAAAAATACCGAAGTCGCAGTGAAGAAGATCAAGTCTTCGGAACAATCAAAGTATGTGTACCGGGAAATGAATGTGATGGATAAAATCCGTCATCCTAATTTGATCTCAATTATGGGTATTTGTTGTACTGATTCATTTTGTTACATTATTATGGAGTTCTTAAAAAGTGTAAACTTGAGCATTTTCATATCAAATCGAAACAAAAGCTTAGATTATGAAATTAAAAAAAATCAAAACTATTTTATTGCATTGCAAATATGTAAGGCAATAACTTTCCTCCACGATTTTATTCGGACTATCCTTCATGAGGATATAAAGCCTGAAAATATTTCAATTAACAAAAACTTAATAATTAAAATTTTTGATTTTGGGTTGAGTAAGATATGTGACGGATCATCAACCTTGGATATAACTCTAGTTCAATATTTCCACGGTACGCCTTTATACATGGCATCTGAAATTTTAATTGATCATCTGCAAGGCACATCATTTTCCGACGTTTAGTCTCTCGCGTGCTGTATTGTTGAATTATTTACAGAAAAATGTGTTTGGAATGTACCAATATACACTCTACCTAACTTAAGAAGAATTGTACAAACTCAAAAAATGCCGTGTTTTAAAGAGGTTTCAATAGCAGTACAGGATACTTTGAAACGGTGTTGTGATCATGAACCAAAAAACAGGCCAAATGCGGTAATGTTAGTTCAACTTTTTAAGCGACTTTATAAAGAAAAAGAAGAAGAAAAATGATAATTTTGATTTACATAATTTATAATCGCTAACTAAAATTATTAATTCGTGGCAATTTCTCGAGTCGAAAAGATTAAACATTAAGTTTTAACTTTAATAAGATATTTTCTCTTACTATTTTATAAGCATATTTTTTTTAGTCCAAAAAACGATTCTTATTTCTATATATTTATCATAAGTTTAAAAATGCTAATAAATATTTAATGTTGATAGTTCAAAGTGAGAGCTTTAAGAGTTAAATAGCAAAAATTCAAGAAATAATTTAAGTTAAAAATATTTACAGAGATGTAAATTTCATATCGTATATTTAGGAACGTATGTAATCCAAAGTAGTAGTTGAAAAGACAAAGTTATACAATTCACCAATCTTTACGAGCTTTATTGAAAGGAAAAAGGCTTTTAAAAAGTCAAATTTTTGCTGAGTTTATTAAAAATATTTCAATATTTGTCTTTAATTTTAAAGAAATTCATATAATACTTACTTTTGATATTTTAATAGTTAACTATTTTTGTTCCTAGTTTATTCACTTACAATCTACTATGTTAATTTTTATGACATCCGGTGAAGCTGCCAAGTGCAATAAACATTAAAAAAAAGTTGTTGATATTATATATCAAGATAATTACTATTTAAGTAAATATTATATTACATAATATATTTTATTTTATTCAAAATAAGTGTGTTGAGTTTTCATATATTTATATTACAAATAAAAAAGCTGGAAGTTTCGAAAATAATATTAAGAATACATTTAAGAAAGTTCAGTCAAACTTATTTGTTGATTTACAAATTTATGAGATTTATTTGAAACTGTACGGAATAAATATTTTAAAAATAAGAATACAAGTTTTATAATTTCACTTTCAATTTTCTTGTTATATAACAGTTATTATTAAAATTAAAATAACTTCTTTCAAAGAACAAAAATTGACTTTACTTGAAATTAATATTTAAATAAAATATTTCGAATAAATTCGAAATATCTAATAAATTATTTTTCTAAGTTCCAGGAATTAAATTAGTATGGGAAATAATGTTGGTGAAATAATTATTTTGTTTGAAAATTATTTTTCTAAGTTTTGACGATGAAATTGTGTGGAAAAGAAATTTGTGTGAAATTGATGTAATCTGTTGAATTATTTGAATGAATTTGATATTTAATTTTTGAAAATTTAATTTAAATTTAATAATTTTTCAGGAATTTCCCGAAGTTCGACGGCGTGCGATAGGTGGCGATAATTCGCTAATAATTTTGGCTTTTAATAATAATTTTTGGGTTGATAAAGCCCGAAAATTATCCGCCGTTGAGCGAACTTTCTCTGGGTTTAATTTCTCGTCTAGAGACTTCTGGCCGAGGAATTAGAAGAGGGTCCACTCTACCTGGTGCGGACTACCACAAGTAAGTAAACTTTTCTGCCTGCGAGTAGAGGCGACTCTCCTCCTGGAGGCCGTCAGCCAAAAGGTGGCAACCACAGCCGAGTAGGTGAGGGAGAGGTGCATTTTATTCACTCTCCCTTTGGGTATCGCGAAGTAGGGCCTGCGGGGCGGCACTAGCCACCTGTCAGGAGCTGGGCACCAGAGGGCCGACGAAGGGGAATTAGCGACGCGTTTTGAGAAAATACGACGGAAGTATGATATTACCGACGGCGGTAATGATAATAGTATACGACGTGTATGAGTGAGTTTATTTTTAAGTAATCGCCGTTATTGTGAAATATAAATGTTTAATGTTTTTGTTTAATGAAATAAAGAGGTTCTGTTTTGTTAATTATAATTATATTTGCGAGTTTAATTAATTTAGATTTACCCTCGTTAGAATCCTGGACTCCAGTAAGCTTAAATCGAGCCGGGGGTAAAAATACGTCAGAAACTACCTGTTACAAGATGAGCAAATGTGTAAAAAAAAGAATTCCGATTACTAAACATTTTCATACATCACAAATAATTTCAATCAACTGTTGTAATTAACTCTACGAAAAAAATCTAATCAGAACAGTAAAATTACCTAAATTTATAATTTTTTTAGATTTGAACATTTTCACAATACTGTTATGGATAATTATTGGATCATTAAACTTAATATTAATCAAATTTGAAATAATTGAGATCATTTTTAATCTCCAAAAAGTATTTTAATTATTTATCTCGAAATTAATACTTATCAGAATTCTGTAGATCATTTTACTCTATTTTCATAATCAAATTTGATATCGACTTTTTAGGAGTACTTAGATTTCACTATCTATTGCAAATTTCATATCATTTTCTAACCATACTCCGAACATTATGACGTTGCAATACATTCTTCATCAGAACATTAGTCGAAGGCGGAACTCAAAGTATCATAGCTTATAGGACGAACTTTCGAGTACGCTTTTCTTTTATGTAAATTCCCAGAATATTTGCTATCAAATATAAATGCACCAAATTCATTATTATTATGTGTATATATTAGGGTATATAAAAAATAAACTCAGTGGAAGTTTGAATTCCTAACATTAAAATTATTACAGAATACAGAATTTTTTTTCGTCATCTTGAACGATACTTTTTGTGTTACCAAAGAAATAAAAATCGTTATATTTTGTTATAGCCTATTATACATATGTATAAAATCATACAAGACTAATAAAAACTACTGATTGTATTTATCTTTATTTTTATTTCATTCTATATTAGCATGTAGAATTTTATTTAATTTATTTTACGTTATTATTCTCTTAAAATAAAATTCCCATTCCATATTTATTTATGAAAAGATCGTTTGAGGACGGGTTTCGAAGTATCATATATTTGAGGGTAACCTCAAAGAATGTGTGTTTGTCAACAAATGCTGAAGTTGCTCTCTTTATAGTCCGAATGAAGATGTTCAATTTGATATTTACTGAGTTCCCTTATGAGATAATAAGAATAAATAACATAATTTATTATTGCATCAACTGATGGGAATTTGCACAGAAAAATATATCCTCTATTTATGACCCTGAAGTTGAAAGACAATAAAAATTTTTTTAGAATTTTATAGCAATTCAATTATTATAAAAAAAATTTAATTGAAAAGTTCCACATGTGAAAATTGATAAAAATTACAAGAGAAAATTTTTGAAAGCATTTTTTTATTGAGATTGATTTGTTAAAAAAAATTTCAAAATTCACAGCTGACGGCTAACTTCAGTATTATCTTTATTTCGTATTTTCAATTTCAATCTACAAGTTTTAAATAACTCATTTTTTTTTATTATTTTTTTTTCACATTTGGGAGCAAATTAATACAAAATTTTTAAAATTCATATAACGGTTCAATGACACTAAAAAATTAAAAAAAAAGTATGTATCACTTCTTGAAAACTGTTTAAGCATTATTATTAAAGTAGGATAAGTAATCTATACCTTGACTATTCATGCGATTTGTTGAAATAAATATATAAACAATAATCCCGAAAAAATTATTTATATATAATTATATAAATTGATATATAAATTGGTTATACATGATTATATATGAAAAATGGCCAAATATAATAATATCTAATCATATATAATTATGTATAATTATATATAACTATATATAATTGTATATAACAATATTTAATTATATATTTATTACATCTAATTAATTATTGGGTTAGTTGTATGGATAGAGTATTTAATATGGTCCTACACAATTCTCTGTAACCAATCAAAATGCAAAAAAAATATCTAGATAAAATTTTACGGCTATAACACCAGCGGTCATCCATCCAACTATTAACCCTGCCCAACGCTGCTTAACTTTGGTGATCTCCGTGCGTCTTGAAGTTTCTGTCTGCTGTGCTTCTGTCTTAGATGATAATTATTCTATAATCAATATAATGTATCATATAATTTTATCATAAATATAATATAAAAATTGATTTTATAATATATTTGAATAGTCATAATTCATAATTTATTTATTTAACCAAATTTCATTATAATATAAGACTTATTCAAATAAATAAAATAGATAATGATTTTACTATTAGGTAGTAGCAGAGCAGACCAAAACATCTCATAGGAAATGTAACAAATTTTGTATTTCAGAATTATTTAAACGCAATTATAAACGTCATTTTACACTTTTCGTGATAACCAAAAAAAAATTTTTTTTCAAAGAAAAATTTTTTATATATGTTATGTTACGTCCAATTTTGGACTTAACTAATTAATTTATTTTTGGCCCAAGCCTTTCGGCCTATAGACCGGAATCTTAATTTTAATTTTGTCTGGAAAGGTTATGTTAATTAATACGATTAGAATTTTCGGTTATAAGATATATTCAACACGAATTGATGAAATTCAAAGTACATAAAGGCAAAATTAAATTGATCGAATTGAACAATAAACGGCTTACAACTAGTACAGTAACTTTTATTCACACTGATTACTTGTTAAACTTTTGAAAATACACAAACGAAATGACCACGTTTTTGTAAAATTTAAAAAGAACAATATAACCACGTTTAAACAAAACTTGAATTTAATATTAATTGAATCACTCGTTAAAAGCTTAAAAAAAAAAAATTTTATAGTAGTCAAACTCGAAAATATTAGTAGCAATTGAGTTATTCACTAGAGTTTCGAAAATTTCAATAGCAACTGAACCGTTCACTAAAGACTTGGAAAATTTATTAGACGTCGATCCGTTTAGTGGACCCTCAAAGTTTTTGTAGGCCGTTTTTGGAAAAACGTGTCTTTATATAGTAGTCATACCCAAATTGTATATGTTCTGGGAGAACTTCCATTCAATGAGTATGCAGTTTTCCGGACTCTGGTCCCATTCCCTTCGGAAAAGCGAATAGAACACGCCCTAATGCAGACCTGTGTGTTTGCGCACCCACACACATACCGGCATGTACATGTTATTTTATTTAATTTATTTAGGAATAATCTTAAAATTATAAATTAAATCTAAATATTTCGTAATAATAATAACGATATAAATTTTATCCTAACAACCTTAATAACTATCGGTTTTGCAACAAAATCGATTTTATCTTAATGATAAAGATTGCATAGTCTCATGTCTTTATTAACTAATTTTCGTAATCAATGAGGAAATTTCATTATTTAAGAAAAGAAGAAGAGAAAAAATGAGAATTTATCGGATTATTTCCCTATAAATTGCAATAAGAATTTGTTTTAGATGATTCCCTCATTTTTATTTTACATGTAGATATCGTTTAATAACGATTGTGAATTTTTAGTCATCGGGAATTATTATTTTTTTTTTTTTTTTTAATTAAAACTTTTTAGAGAAATTATTTTAAATATTTTTAGAATTTAAAATTTTATTGTGGACGTTATTTTGAATATTTTTAGAAATCAAGTTTTTATTGTAGAAATGATATTAAATATTTTAGAAATTAAAATCTTTGTTATTAAAATTATTTTGGTTATTTTTAGAAATTAAAATTTAACATCTTTGTTGTAAAAATTATTTAAATTATTTTTTTTAGAAAATAAAATTTCCTTTAGATACCTCTTTTATAAGTTAAAAATAGAATTTTATTTTAGCTATTTTTAGAAATTAATTTTTTTAAAAAATAGAATTTTATTTTAAGTGAATTTTTTTTTATAGTAGAGATTATTTTAAGCAGGTTTAAACCATAAAATTTTATGATAAAGATTTAATTTTAACATTTTTTAGAAGGTAATAAAAAAAATTGTGTGTCACATAAAAGATTTTGTTCAACAATTTTTCTTTTCTTGCTTATTTAGTAATTTTTTAGTGAGATAAAAATAAAATCATTTATTTTAAATAGAGAAAAAAAAATGGTCTTAGTTTTATTATATTTGTTAATGCTATCTTAAATGCACATCTGGATAAGATATTTTCCCAATTTTATTACTTCGAGGAAATACCCTGTCCCTTTAATCTGAGACTTTTATGACCCCGTATTAGATAAGGCTCTGGGTTTCGTTTTTTGGGGCCTTTATTTTTAAATTTTATTAGGGGCTTTTTAAAAAAAATTTTAAGAGGGTCTTAAACGAAGGTCATTAAAAGTGCATTAACTGTTTGCTTTAGATTTCTCTTTTAGAATTAAGTTTAAAGAATAAAGATTAAATTTTATGGTCCCCGGAAGTTTTAAATTAGAAAATAATTATTTTCAGAGAATTGAAAAAATAAATAAAATGTTCGGATGTAACACCCCCGCCATTAGACGGAAGCACGAGCCGATTTAAAATGAATTAATTCAAACGAGGGCGACGATAAAACTTAAATTTTCATTCCAACTTACGATATGCAGGTGCTAAATTACACAAAAACTCTCTGTGTTGTAGCGATCTCCGTTGGTTGTGGTCCAGTGGACGCGTTGATCCTTGGTAGCAAAGGGTAAACCTCTTGAGTTTTCGAATCTGGAATTCCTCCCTTCTCTGGATCTGTATTTGGAGTTGAAGGAGATGGCCCCTTTTTCGTCTGCTGTCTCTTTCCCAAGTGTAGCAGAAAGTGGGTCATCGAGTCCCAGACAGCCCCAAGTAGACAAAGTGACCACCCGTAAACTGTGTGCAGAGCATACCCATGAACTATGGTATCGGCGATTAGTTTTACTGCCCGGAAACACATTACTATGCCTATGATTCTGGCACAATAGGTGCCAAACCCGGTAAATTTGCCCCAAGTCTTGGACCAGGCGCTCTCTGCCAGGTGTTCCAGGACTTCTTCGTTGAGGGCGTTGATCAACGATGGGTATCCTCTGGAATGGTTGGTGAACTGCTGCGCCATGGTCTCCATGACCACGGTTTGTTCCATTGTAAACATGATCCTTCCCCTCATGGCGTCGAGGTCCTTCTCGGAGTAGATCCCTCCTGTAGCCAGGTTCGCCGGGTTCTGGTACTTCCAGGACATTCTCGTGCTGGGTTTTAGTATCTTTGGTGGCAAGGTCTCGATGGGTTTGGGCATGAACTTGTACCAAGTGTGACCCAGTTTATAATACTGTAACAGAGGAGAATTACACGGCAATTCTGTTGCGTAATTAGTGATCACGTGCGTACGCGGAGTGAGATACAAGCTTTGATTTCCCCGCTGGATTGGTATCCGGTTGTAGCAGGCTTCCTTGTGTTGAATTTTGACCTCGACCGGTACACACTGGACTATGTGTACTACTTCCCCTGCTACCACAGCCATGTATCCAGGTCCTTCCATGTAGCGTTAGGCGAACTTATCCGGTTGTGTAGACGCAATCGAGAGTGTGTTTTTTAGCACCTCCTTTTCTAATGTACATCGTTTCTTAATTACATCTACGTATAACGACTGGGCATGAGACCTGATGTATCTTTCCACGTAAATGAACTTAGCATTAACGTAAAGAAAAATATCTAAATCTGATTCTACTATATTATTTTTTTCCAAAAGTCCTAAATCTTTACTTTCAACTATATACAATTTCGGATGTTCAGTTTTGATAATCGGTAATCCACAAGAGGTCTCAACTCCCGTCGTACTTAGCGAGAAACTGGTATCTCTCACACTGAGTGTATACACTGTTTCTTTAGTTAATTTCAATTTAGTGGCATAACCACGGTATAAAATAGAATAAGTTTCGGGAATACAATACTTGCGAGGTAATGTATTCCAAAAGGTGTATCCGTTTTCAGGATCAATACAATTTCCTTTACTTAGTTTACAATTGGTACCTGACGGAAGGTAAACTTTATCTTCCGCGACCTTTACGCGAGTAGTCCCAGATCTAATTGTAATTTTAACAGTCCTGACTACAAATACGCTATTCCAAGTACCAAAAGGATCGCTGTATTGCGCGTTGGTACAATCCCCATTATTATTAACACTTCCCGCTAGTGTTATATTACGAACCGACGTCACATTTGGCGTAAGGCCGTCAAAAACCGTGTTACCAATACGAAATGTACCATGGTCGTGCGCGACCTGGCACATTTCGCGAGAAATAGGAAAAATATATTCGTTTACCCCTTGGTTAACAATATAATTGTAGGATTGCCACCCACAATGTACCCGGTTTATTTCGACTTTACATTGAATGATTTTCGTATGCTCATATTCGTTTAATTATAGAAGTGCAATTTCTAGCAAAAATGTCTCAACTTTCTCCTCTCCAAGCTCACAGTCATCAATGTCGACCAACGATATCGTTGTCATGTTCAGAATTTTACTCCCGCAATCATACCCTATGATTGCGCTGGCGGACTCCCACTGGGTGATAGCCATGAGCAAAAATATGTATTGTGTGAGCCTCATCTGTAACAGAGAACAATCATTTATGGTCTAAAGTCCGGATCGGGATCCGCGACTTTAGGTTTGGTTTTGGTCGGTTTCCTAGTTTCGAGTTGGGTTTTCTTTAGTCTATTGGGATGGACCACTTTATCGTGGTTTTCTATCTTGATGCTAATATTACCATTAGGAAAAACCTCCACGATTTCATAGGGTCCGTCATAGTGGTCCCCAAATTTATGTGGCTTAGGCCCCTTTAAAAGGAAAACCCTATCCCCGGGATTAAATTCGACAGGTTTTAGCTTTCTGTCATGTAATTCTTTTGATTTCCACTTTGCGCCTATTAGATTTTCGCGAGCTAATTTGCGAATTTGCGTTAACCGTTCAACTAATTTAACTATATAATCGTCATAGGTGGGCAATCGATCAAGTTCATGCAAGGGTTCACTAGAGGAAACTCGGGCAACCTTTCCGAATACTAACTCGAAGGGAGTATACCGGGTCCCTTCATGTACGCAGGTATTATAAGAAAAAGTGGCCAATTCGAGCGAATTGTCCCATTCGTTATGTTTGGTGATATATTGTTTAAGATATTCCCCTAAAACGTGATGGGATCGTTCCAGTGAACCATTAGATTGGGGTCTGAAAGCCGTGGTTTGTATTTGTTTAATTTTGAAACGCTTACAGACGCGCTGCATGAAACTACTTATAAAATTTCGACCTTGATCGGTCAATAGTGCCTTAGGGGCATCAAAAATACTTATGTATTTTTTTATGAATACGTCCGCGACCGTAATTGCTAACATATCTTGTAATGGGCACGCCATACAAAATTTGGAAAGCTGATCCTGGATTGTCAAAATGTATTCATTTCCAGATTTAGTGCGGGGTAGAGGTCCTACTATATCCATCGCTATTTTTTCAAATACAGTGCCTGGCGTGTCAGTAATCAGCATAGATTGTTTCGTTTTTACACGTACCAATTTTTTTAATTGGCACTCCAGACACTGTTGAATACGAATCTGGATATCCTGTTTGAGGTTTTCCCAATAGTAATTAGACTTAATTCGATTATAGGTCTTTGAAACCCCTTTATGTCCACCTATCGGAGACATGTGAGCTTCGAAAAAGACCCGGTCACGTTCTTCTCGAGGAACGTAGTGGATTGTCCCAAGACAAACGATGATTTTTATAGTTGTACCATCGTAGATGTCCTGGATTAACGAGAGAATATCCCCCCAAGGGATATTCTCGATAAACTCGGTTACCGCGATAGAAAAAGTTTGAACGTTCTTGTCCCTCAAAATTCCCTTTAGTTTTACTAGGCATTTAGCTATATTACTTTGAATAATTAATGACGATTCCCCCCTGGATCCTCGTATTACTAGACCGAAATAATTGTTACTGCCTCGTTTAGTCCAATGCACTTGACCAGTGCCTATGGATCCGACTTTAGGTAATTTATGAAAAGATTTGAGAGTGCGAGAACCTGTATCACATGGTTCTCCTCTCTCATCTAAGAAGTAAACTAAATTATCATTTCTGCATTCGAACAAATCCTTTACTAGGATAATGTTCGAATTTTTATTATTTCCTTTTTTCGCGTTATTTTCGTTAGAGTGTTCTGACTCAACGGAGTCATCCGAATCCGTGTCGAGTCATATTCGGGGTCTACAGAAGGTATCAGATCTTCTTGATCGGATTCTCCTTTAATAGGTATTTCCCGAATTTTTGGTGGTCTACCACGCCTCCTGGTGGTACCACCTGATTTTTCCTGTAATTTAGTAGAATTCTTTAAGACGCTTAGAGGTTGACCCAGTTCAGTAGGGTTCTCGACCTTAGATAGACTATCAGAAGTTGTAGGAGCTTCTGAAGAAATAGTTAGAGGCTGATCCTGTTTAGCAGGGTTCGAGACCTTAGATAGACTATCAGAAGTTGTAGGAACTTCTGAAGAAATAGTTAGAGGCTGACCCTGTTTAGCAGGGTCCGCGGTGTTAGTAATTTTTTCCTGACTTTTGTCGTCCAGAGGGCGTTCCTTGGCTCTCTGGGCTCTTGTCGTGACATTTACACTTTCTATTGGGTTCCGAGATAGAGCGTCAGCATTGAGGTTGATTTTTCCTGGTTTATATATTACCTTATAATCGTAATCGGCGATGCGGAGACGCCATTTAAGAATTCGAGCGTTCCCATCTTTCGCGGATTTGAACCAAATTAAAGGTTTGTGATCGGTCACTACAGTGAACGATCGCATATATATATATATATGGCCGGAAATGTTTAACCGCCTGTACTATTGCTAGCGCTTCCTTTTCATACGTGTCGTACCGTAATTCGGGTCCCCTTAGAACTCGTGAAAAATAAGCAACCGGCCGATCCTTTCCGATTTCCCCTTGTGATAATACGGCGCCGATCGCGATCTCTGACGCGTTGGTAGTGATTATAAAAGGTTTATCGTAGTCTGGATATTGTAGCACTGGTGCTGTACATAATGTTTCTTTTAATAGTTCGAATGCAGTCTCAGCCGACTCGGACCATTCGAACTCCCTATCCTTTTCTAGCAATCTGGTCAACGGTTTAGCTATTGAACCATAATTTTTTATAAACCTACGATAATACCCCGTTAGACCTAAGAACTCCCTAATGTTTCGTTGATTTTTAGGTATGGGAAATTTCCTGACGGCTATAAGTTTATTAGGGTCGGGTTTCAATCCTTCTCTGCTGATAATGTGTCCTAAATAGTTCACTTCGGGTCTAAGGAACTCACACTTATCGGGTTGGAGTTGTAAATTAGTTTTTCGTAGTCTTAGCATTAGTTCATCTAGTTTTTCCTCATGTTCCTCTAAGCTCCGGGCGAACACAATAATATCGTCTAAATATACAAAAAGGGCAGTGCCCTGTAATCCGGTTAGAACTGAGTCCATCAGTCTTTGAAATGTGGCCGGCGCGTTTTTCAAACCGAAAGGCATTCTGAGATATTCCCAGTGCCCTTGAGGGGTCGAGAACGCGGTCTTATGTCGATCTTTTGGGTCCATTTCAATTTGATTGTAGCCGGAAGCTAAATCAAAAACAGAAAAATACAGGGATCCTCCTAACTGGTCCAGTATGTCCGTAATATTAGGCAGAGGGTACGCGTCTGTTATAGTTTCCTTATTTAGTAGCCTGAAGTCTATTACTACGCGCCAACGTTTATTCCCCTGTGAATCTGCCTTTTTTGGTACGATCCAAACAGGACTATTATAAGGTGACTCTGACGGTGCGAGGACGCCTGTTTTCAATCCTTCCCTGACCTGATTATCTAATTCTGCCTTAAGGGCCTGTGGAATTCTATACTGTTTAATTGTTATTGGACGATCGCTGTGTGTGGGTATTCTATGTGAATAGTTTCCGGAGGAGCTTAGAGGTTCCCCGGTTATATAAAACCTATCCGCATATTTCCTTATTATCTTTTACAATGTTAAAGATACGTTTAGTTATATTATGACTTTTATGTAGATTCTCCTGATCAACGGTAGGGGATATTCCTATTCTCTCTACCTCACGGACAGTTAACATGGGAATTCTAATTGCCACCTCGTCCTCCGTAGTATTGTAAATCTGGAGATAAGCGCGATTGTTTCTTACCGAGACTAAACAACTTCCCGCGAATACCCCTTAACATAGTTTTAGCTTAGGAATATAACCTTCTCTGATTTGGGGACTATTGACCTTAACATAAAATGTCGACTCGCTACGCGGTGGTATATACATAACCCCATTCGTTACCCTATTAGCTTGTTTAAACAGATCCTTTTGGTTACCTATTTCGAGTGTTTTATTTTCGTAATCGATCTTTGCACCGTGTGTCGCGAAAAATTCCGAACCTACCAAACCGGCGTGGGGAATGGGCATCTCTTCGGGAACCACGTGACATACAGCCTGCTTTCCGAATAGTTTAATTCGTACGCTACCTAAAGTATATACCGGAACATTAGCTATTCCATGTAACTCTACTAGATTTTCCTTATTAATCTTCGTATTATTATCTAAACTAGTATTGTTGACGCGCGCAAGCGCGCGTGTATATTGGTTTGATTCTGTGACTAAGTTATGTTATGGTAACGTTATAGGTTCTGCCATTTTGAAATTGCAAGTACTGGTGTTTTCGAGGTATTCACCCAATGCTTTAACCACGTGATCAGAAAGCAGTAGCGCATTTTTTAAAAACGGAACATTAAAAAGTGGAATATAAGTGTATTTCGTTGATTGTTTACGATGAATAGATTTATGTAATTATTTATAAATAACGTTAAGGATTTGTTAACAAATAGATTCATTTGATTAACTGCGTTTTGAAATGTTAACATTTCTGTAAAAGCAGGCAAAAATAATAAAATAGACAAAACGCAACCCAGGCAATTATTAATAGGTGTTTTAGTGTATTTCTTTTTTTGCTAAGTGAAATGTTCATTTCATTTCTTTGTTGTGTTCATAACTGTTACCGTTTTTGTAAATTGAGCAATAAAAAAAATTGACACAAAAACGTTCAACACGGGCGCTCATTAACAGGTGTTTTTGTGTATTCCTTTTTTTGCATATTTTTAATTTTTTTTCCACGATATTTATAAAGAATTTCAATCACATGATAACGTGTCCATTTCTTTTTTTTGGTGTGTCTATAATTGTTAACATTTTTGTAAGATAGGCAGTAAAATTGGCAGAGGAAATGATTAACACGGGAGCTCATTAACACGTGTTATTGTGTCTTTTTTTGTTGCTTTATGGATGATTTTCTGCACTTGTATACGTATAAATGATGTTAAGTTCAGGATAGCGTATGAATTTAAAATTGTATTAATAAATTTTTATAATTCTATTCATTTTTTTAATGTACGAACAGGTATCGTATGTGTGTATTGTATTCGAGAAGACAATTTGTTTAGATTAGCATTATAGCATACAACTCTGATGTAGACTATCGAGTGTCAGTGTTTTTATGAATGGATATTCGTCTAAACTTAATTGGTGGAGTGTACGTATATGATTCATATGTTACTATAAGAGTAAATGCAAAAAAAAATAGAGAAGAAGCACAATGGAAAGTATTACTGGATTGGGATTCTGCATTTATTACGTAGGTTGTTATGCCTATATGCTTACGTATCTGTGAATGATTGCGTGTAAGGATACAGGGATTATATAAATTTATCGCAATCATTCTTTGTAAAGTTATTTGAATAAATAAAATAAATAGTTCAAATTAATCTTTCGATAAAAGTACTAATTTTGTTTGATAGGACTTACGAAAAGATTTCTTTATAAACGATGTTCTTAACCGTTTTATCTTTCTTATTATGAGCGAAGTATACTTGTAATGATGTCCAGCATCTGACTCGTGAAAAAGCAACATAAAGTTGACCATGATTAAAAACATCTTTAGTGAGATCAACTCCAATTTTTTCGAATGTCTGACCCTGGGCTTTGTTAATGGTCATGCAGAATGCTACTCTAATTGGAAACTGTCGTCTCTTGAAAGTGAAAGGATATGTATTTTCACAATATAATGTTAGTCTATTGATAAAAACAATTTCTCCAGATCTATCACCTGATAAAATTTTACACTTTAAGAGATTGTCGGCTAACTCTAAGATGATCATCCTTGTACCATTACAAAGTCCTTCACTTAGATTTAAATTTCTAATCAACATAACTATTGAATATTGACGTAATTCAAGTTCATACGGCGGAAAATTAGGTGGATTCAATGTATTTAAATACTCTGGTAATAAAGCTTCATCCATACTTCCATTGTCACAATTTTCTGTGCTGTCAATGGCCGCATAAGTCTTCTCCGTGCCAAATTCTAAGAGTTCAATTACTTGCTTATTAATGACATCAACATCTATATTTCTGGCCGATAAAATGACAGTTGATGTAAGTTCATTATAACGCTTACCTCTGATAATTGCACCATAAACATTTTCAACAATATTATCATCCGTTGATGTAAAACACATGTCAGGAAGACTAACTTGATCATCACAATTATTGAGAGTTCCGTCACCTATATTTAATAAAAATTCGATAAACTCTTTCTCGTCTGGCAGTGCTCTCATGT
Organism: Cotesia glomerata; assembly: GCF_020080835.1. Taxonomy (NCBI): domain Eukaryota; kingdom Metazoa; phylum Arthropoda; class Insecta; order Hymenoptera; family Braconidae; genus Cotesia; species Cotesia glomerata. The sequence goes on from NW_025401664.1 coordinate 424,839, forward strand.
TTTGCGTTAACGAAAATTTTCGAAAGTATTTCCATAAGAAACTGAATTTAATCGAAAGATTGACCGTTTCACTGCGAGTAGCATGTGGTTGTACAGGAAGTAGTTGACGAAAATCTCCACCTAAGATCATTAACTTTCCACCAAACGGAATATCATTATCCATTATGTGTCTTAATGTTCGGTCAATTATTTCTAAGGCGTATCTAGGTGACATAGGAGCCTCGTCCCAAATAAATACGTCAATATTCTTTAAATATTGTCCTTGCTTAGAATTAGGTTTTATATGTGAGCTTGAATCAGAAAACATTGGTACAGGTAAGCCAAAAGTTTTATGTACAGTCTTCCCATTGGGTAATAGAGTTGCTGCAATACCAGTGTACGCCATTGTACAAACTTGTTTGTTGTCATTTGTCAGTATTTGATGCAATATTTTGTAAATGAAAGTTTTTCCAGAACTACCGGGCCCGTCTATGTAAATACAATTCGGAGAGGAAGTAATAAGAACATTGTTATTTAATGAATTTACTACAAGATCTACTATTTCTTTTTGTTGGGCATTAAGCTTATTGTAGTGTAATTGTGGGTTCTCTTGTCCTTGGGATTGTAATAATTCATCATCGGGCATTATATTATCAATATCGTCAATTTGTGGCATGCTTGAGAACTTTAGAACGTTGTGACCTTCACGATTAAGTATAAAATTAATATGAACATAAGCTCTTCTCTGTGCTTCCTCTGGTTCGAAATTTCTGTTGAAATCTTCAGACATTGGTCCTTTAAACTCATTCCATAACTCTTCCGGTTTGAGTGGCTGACAATGAATTAATATTCGTACAAATAAATAACGCAATTGTCGTGGCATCATCCACACCACCGCTTCAATCAAAGTTTTTCTCCATTCTTGATCATCTTCGATAAGTCCAGCTGCTAAACATGCAGACATAAAAGTATCACATAAAATTTCATTTACTGTTCTCAGATTCTCAAAACTCGTTGCACCTTTAATATGGAGCAATAACAATCGAAGATGAAATAATTCCACTTGTGCAGGACTTATAAAATACATACGACCAATGACATTGAATTGTCTTTTACGGGGTTGCCAAGATGAAATTTTCGTATCTTTATCTTTTTTAAAAACATAATGGTGGGGAATATCACTGTAAATATATTGACGAGCATTTGGGTCACGTTCATTTAATTTAAAATAATCAATTAGCATAGATTGATTCTGTATGGCTTCATGAAGATCGATATCGGTATAATCATCAGTAATAGTGATACTTTGTTGATTAGGTAAGTGTACCGGTAATCGGGTGACGGAATGACTTTTATCTTGTAGATCCTTTGATAAGGTTCGCCAAGCACCTTCAACGGGACCAACATAGCGAGCGTCAACAAAATTACGAATTTCATCATGATTTTTTACGGTACTGTTATTTATATTATTTTGCGAATTTTGATTTTGAACTCTCGTCGGCTCTGGTCTAGTATTCGGTATGCTTCCACCATTTTGCAAAGTTTGATTTTGAGTCCTCATTGGCTCCGGTCTAGTATTCGATATGCTTCCATTTATCGTTATTCCTGCTTTATCATGGCCTTTGTAAACATATTTATATAAGTATTTAACGGCTTTAATAGAAGATACAACTTCTACATTGATATGGCAATTAAAAGTTTTTAGTAAAGTCTTATTATACGGTACAACATGTCGGTTATCGAATATATGACCATGTCTTTCGAATATTATTCCTTCATCCCGACGACGATAATAAGGATATCCATTTTCGTCCATGGTTGTTTCATGTCTGAAACTCTTAGGGTATTTTTTTGAGCAGATATTGTTTATTAAACACCAATCTCCACAGGGACCATGCAACATATTCCTCGTAACAATATCAAATAAAGTAGGATCATTTAAAGGATTCGGGATCTCTGCTGATATTAACTTATTAACACGTTCAGATGTTGTTATTTTACAGCCAGCAGTTAATGTAACTAACATATGTAGATGTGGTAAACCGCGTTTTTGAAATTCAATAACCCAATTAAACGCAACCACTTGACCAAAGAGGTGTTGTTTCACGATCATGTCAATTAAAACATTTTTTTTAATGTTAAATACACGTGCAACCAAATCAGGTCTATCTGAAGCGCTTTGGCCTGGTAATAAATTTTCCGTAATTTCACGCCATTTCGGGTTACATGTCATAGTTATAAATAAATCAGGTTTGCGAAATTTACGAACAATAGACATTGCGTCTTGATAGTGTTGTATCATGTTACGTGGTGAACCCGAAAAACTCGATGGCAAAATAATAATTTTACCTATATTGGTGCCTGTATTGCTATCAGAATTCCGTGATTGTAAATGGTCTACCAAACCTTGATACGATTCGGCCCGCAATTTCTTTTGATTCAATTTACAATAATTCAATCTATCTTTTTCGATCTTTACATAACTATCGACAATCCACTGTTGCGTTAATCGACGTCCCATGAGAAATACATTGAAATCGTCCCAAATTGCTAATTTATATTTATAATAATCTGCACGGGTTATGTTTCTATTAGTTTTCATCGTATACGGTATCGACTTGTGCCAACCTCGATTACCATACGGATAAAAAAGAGGATAAACCCAAGGTTCGGTGTTTGGATCCATAGTACTTAAATATTGGAAAGATTTAGTAGTTTTATTTTGAATGGTAACATATGATTCGGGAATTTCACCGTCTGCTGTAGTTGAAAACACCGCAGCAACTTCATTGACTCTCTGAAAATTATAACGTCGTAGATCCATACCAGATCTTGGTTCCACAGCTCACCTTTGCCTCTGTTGTATGGTGGCCTCCGCTTAAGAAGAACATCAACATCAAGGCATTCCTAAAAGTCTACCGACTGTCGTTGCTAGGGATAACTGGGGCTCTAAGAACCACAGCTACCTTAGCAATGGGGGCGCTCCTGAACCTGGAGCCCCCGCATATCACTGCAGAAGCTCTTGCTATGAAAACAGCAATGAGATTGCTCTTTAACGGACACTGGACAAGGGCTAGAACAGGACCTGCAGCCAGCCGAAGGGACAGGGGTCTCGTCAGCCTCCCAACCCAAGGAGGAGACATGAGCCCTCGAAGCTACCACTTCAGACGTCAATATAAGGTCCTTATCCCAAGTAGGCAGGAATGGGACGAGGAAAACAAGAGCATCCTGTCCCATAGGGCTAGTCTGGTATACGGACGGCTCAAAAACGGACAAAGGGGCAGGAGCTGGAATTTATAGCAGTAGACCAAAAACAGAAATCTCTCTGCGGCTAGGGGACACTGTCGGTTTTCCAGACAGAGGTATACGCGATCTGGGCCTGTGTAGAGCACATTTCTAAGCTCAACCACAGGAACAAGCACGTATACATCTGTGCAGCGATAGTTGCGCTGCGCTCAGGGCACTAGAACAAACTGAAGTGTCCTCGAGACTAGTGCGAAAATGCATAGACTCCCTAAATGAATTAGCAGAGTATAACAAAGTCAAACTACTGTGGGTACCGGGCCATAGCGGGAACGCAGGAAATGACAAAGCAAATGAGCTGGCGAAAGTGGGAGCTCGTAAAGAGACCCCTGAACCAGTAATCAGCATAGCGGTGCCTTTTAGTCTCATAAAGCAACACGCTTCCCTATGGACTAACGACAAGTTTCAGGAAGTGTGGGCAGAGGCAAAAGGCATGATGGCATACGAGGGCACTTTTAAAGGACCCTCCAAGACATTAGGCTTGTCCTTGATAGGGCTGGACAAGAAGCTGCTAAGGCTAACTGTCGGGTATATCAGAGGACACTGGCTAACTCGGCAGGCATCTGAGACGCCTAGGCATCTCAGATCACTCGATGTGCCCCAGATGCTCTATCGGAGGAGGAAACTCCTCTACATCTAATCCTCCATTGCAGAAAACTAGCAACAGCCCCAAAGGACCTACTAGGCTTCTGCGATGGAGAGTCTATTGGATATAAAGGAGATTGGCGTGGGACAGTTGCTCACTTCTTGAAGCAGACAGGCCTGGCCAATCTCCAAGATATATAACGTAACCAACCTAGAAGGGCTGAGTACAATGGTCCAATAGGACTGAGTGCTTGGCTCAATGTCGGCTTCTAATATTCCCTCCCCTAATTCTAAAAAAAAAAAAGATCCATACCAGGTTTAATAGTAAAGATTAAATTTAATTCAGGTTCAATTACTTTTCCATCTAAATTAATTGTTGAATTATTTTGCAATACATCTTTCATCATTTGATATGACTGAGCAAAAATGTTATATTGCCGCAGTGTTGAATCAATCTCTTTTAAAAGATCTACATCACAACCAATATTTCTCTCAGATCTATACTGAGCTGATTCAGTCGGATCTATGATAAACAATTGTCCATAACTGGGAGATTCATTCGGAAGTGGATATAATGATGTATTCACTTGATAATAAATTTGTCCTTGTATTTTAAAACAATACGGCCCAGATCTTTGAGATGAAAAATTGGTCAAGTTTGCATTGAAAGACGCAAATGAAAATGAACTATTAAAATTTCTAATGCGTTCGAAAAAATTTTTTGATTTTGTATGAGTTCCCAAAAATAAAGATTTTAATGATTCAGGAAATTCTGGATGAGGTTCTAAGACTACTTCTCCATGACGACAGCAGTCGTTAAAAGAATTATGTCTATTAGCTACTTTTTCAGCAACAAAATGTTTCGCATTACAATGACGACACTTTACATTCATTTGACCTATGTAATGTTCTAGTGTACTATCAATACTGTCATTGTTATTCATTTGTCGTGGATTAGCATTATCGTTGAAAGTTTCAGTTGTCGTAACGTGAGAATATTCATTCGACATGCTATAATTATGATCACAATGACGATGTTGTGGTGACGTAGATTCCGGACATGACATTTCATAATAATCATGGTCAGAGCTAGAATATTGATTTGGGAAATTTTCAGGTGGTAAAAGTAATGAATTTGGAACCGTAAAAGACATACAAGCTGTATTACAATTTAAAATTGAGGAAGAACAGTAATCATGGTCAAAATTTTGAAAACGGTGTTCGGTGGTTGTAGGTAGTAATGAATTAATCGGTGTATAACAATTTTTTTGTAGTGGAGATTCTGATGGTAATGGAGCATCGTGAATAATAACATTGTTTTGATGGTTATTTTCTATAAATCTAAATGAAGATGAATTATTAGATGTTCCCGGATTATTTATTAAATTGTTTACTAAATCGTAAGAAGTTGGACTTAAAGGACGATTTACGGTTTCTAATGTTCTTATATTAGCAGTCTGTACATTGTTAGCAATATTTGTTGATGTAGACCGATTTGAAAATGGAACATTAATAACGTTTCGATTTTGTAACTGAATGTCCGCGACTCTTTGATGACGTATTCTTTTTTTTTCTCGTTCACACCGTTTTTTTTTATACACTCTTCTTCAACTGCTGTACGTATAATTTTTCTGCGACCCATTGTTATTTGAGAGTTAGCAATAAGAAAGAAAAAATTGCTTATTGTTGTCTTTGTTGACAAAAAATATCAGTTGTATATTGAATTAATACGCACAAGAAAATGTCGCAAAAGTTTTTCTTTTTATTTTTATTTACAGAATCATACGATAACAATACGATGTTTACATAAAATAATTATTAAAATAGTGTTGGAAATCAATATACTGAAAATTGAATTTATAAATGCTCTATAAAGTCGAGAAAAACAGTATCAAAACGACTCAATTACATATTAAATGCTTAATTAAAAATAAAAAATAATTCTTTATTCAAAAATAAAAATTATGTAAAATATTTAAAAACTGATATATTATTATTGACTTTACACAACAATGTAATTTATATAATTTTCGCTAATTACCGGAACTTAATTTAGATCGTTCAATTATTAATTTTATACAGTCTATATTTTATTTTCTTTTATCTAAAGTATTTAATCAATTGATTGCTTGCTTTTGTTTTTGTCAAATTCGTTAGTAATTTATATCTGTTTACTATTCAAAAATTAATGAATTGCTTAATAGTATAGGTTTTTTCCTTTGGTTATGGTTTTATTTTTTTCTTTAGTTTTTATTTTGGTTTCGGTTTTTATCTTGGTTTCGGTTCTTATCTTGGTTATGGTTATGGTTGTGGTTATGATTTTGGTTTTGTTTTTAGTTTTGAGATTGCTTTGTGTTTTAGATTAAATTTTGCTTTCAGTTAATATAAATGGTTCGACTCCTTTCTTTTGATTGAAATTTTCGATTCCAATTAGGGTTTTCCTTATGCGATGCTATATATGTATGGTGTGGTGACCAAGGTTGGCTGAACCTAAAATGAAAAAAGTTAAATAAATGTAATAAAAATAGAAAGTATAGATTGAAAAACAAAAATTATTAATAATTTGACAAATATTAAGAACTCTGAACTGAATTTATATATTTATGTATTGAATTAACAAAAAAAAATTAAAATCGTAGGTTATCCATTGATATATAGAGATTAATTGAATATTATAAAATATTCCATAAGGCATTCCGAGCAACTTTTTTTAATATTATTTACCTCGGGATTTCTGCCGGTCCAATTTTTCTCCACGTAGATAATTTATAAGATACTTTACGTAGTAAATAGCTTATGATTTTTGTTGAAAATACTGTGCTACAGTATGTCAATTGTTTATAATTTTTGTTCGATGAATTTATTCAGGCGCCCTGTGGAACAAAAGAAATAATTAAAAATGTCCAATCAATAGAAGGAACGATAATATTAATATTGCGGATTATCAACGTGTATTACATGCAAAGAAATATAAATACTTACATGTACACGAGAATTGTATAATTATTAAACAATTGACCAGTTGACAAATAGAATAAGTTAATTGAAACAACGAAACAATAAGATGCACGGCTAAGAACAACAAATTTAGTAGGTATTCTACAAATTGATATATCAACTTAATCAATTTAATGATGACAGCATTAATATTAGCGATGGATGAGTATAAATTAGATAATGGCGTATTATTATTTTTTTTCTATTTATTAATTATTGACTATAAAATTACTCTACAGAGGGCCTTCCGATAAGAATCATATTATTGTGTCATGAGTACAATGACTTAAACTTACAGCAAATACCTTAGTGAATCTCTGGCGGCTAAGAAATTATTTTTTTTTTCCCCCAAACAAATTGTTTGTTCTATTTGTTCATCAAAAATGATTATTTGTCTCTTTTACTGCCTTTGTATTTTGTATTTAATTTTGTTTGCTAATGAATTAAATCATCGTTAATAATCACGACGCATGCGCAAAATAATTTCGTCATACCATAGTGCTGTCGCCTTTGCAATATAAATAGTATAGTATGAGGAGTTTAACAAAAATAAAAACAATAAAGATTCTATAATAATTGAATATCATTATATAAATAGTATGAGTAGTTTAACAAAAATAAAAACAATAAAGATTCTATAATGATTGAATATCATTATTTCAGAGGTAATAGCAGCACTGAAGTGTAACAAAATCAACTTGCGCATGCGTCGTTATCAATTAGAAGTGTTTAAAAATGTGTTTTAAATTTAGTGGAAAACAGAATTAAATAAAAATGAACTCAGCAAATAAAACAAATATGAACGAACAAAGAACGAACTAAAAATGAAGGTGCAATGAGAACGTGAAGTTAATAAAAGACCGAAACCTCCAAAAAAATGGGACGCAACCCATCATTGGTTAAAATAAGGCGCGCGCACGAGCGCTTTTTGAACTTTAAGTAGATGATATTAATAGTTACTTGATGAACATTACTACATATAAAAATATTTCATATCAGTAATTATAAGAAAAATTATTTTCAGAATACACGTTAACATATTATTGTTTTACAAAATACCAAAGTAGTGATATGTTAATTTTAATGATGAACGAATAGAATAAAAATATTCGTTTGATGATGACAATTTATGAAATTAATTAAGCCATCACTCAAACAAAAAAAGAGTAAAAGAGCGGAATAATGAAAAATGTAAATGGTTTGATACGACAAAGAAAATATTGATAATAGAAAATAATGTCTCCAAGAGAAGTCGGAGAAAATTGAATTTCTTAAAAAAAATGTCGCTTTAAATTTTTTGTTAGGACCAATAGGATAGCCGTGCTTTCGAAATTAGTAGTTTCACAGTAAGCTAAAATTTGTATCATTGATTAAGAATCACAATTTTGGAATTTCAGTGAGAATATTGGACGTATAAAAAAATTTTCAAATAAAAGTTATCCAAAATTTAATTTTATAAAAAAAGTGTCTCCTATAATTTTTTGTTTTGACCAATAGAAAAGCCGTACTTTCCAAATTAGGAGTGTCACACTGAACTAAAATTTGCATCATTGATGAAGATTGTTAATTGTGAAATTACGGTCAAAATATTCGTCGTATAAAAATATAATAAGTAATAAATATTGTAGAAAATTAAATTTCCTACAATGTTTATTAAATAATTTGTTTTATAAAAGTAATATTTTCCTCGTTATATTAAGAATTCATCTTTTTCATTCTAAAATTAAGGCAAAACTCTTGACCTTAATTGCTATTGATAATAAATAAATAATTCCCGTGTAAAAAAGTTGCGGGATTCCGCCGGTAATCCGCAGGTGATCCGCAGGGGATCCGCTGAATATCATGTGGAAGTCATATTTTGACACAAATAGGAATTCTAAATGCATTCCGGATGAATTCCGGATGAATATCCAAAAATAATATGGAAAGAAAGTTAGTGATAGATTGTAATGATTTTATTATAAATCGAGACGTAGAATAAGAAATATTAAAAAAAAGAAATTATCACTAACAAAGTAATATTTTGAGCTATTAAAAAAAAATTAATTTTTAAATAATAAATTTGTACCGAATTTTAATGAAGAGTTATCCGATTGTTGATAAGCTTCGCCTCGGACAACAATTACATGTGATCTGAGACATTTCTTACTTTACTTCCCTCGGTGTGTAATATACTATCCGAAAAAAAACAGTTTCACTCTAAAAAAATCGCGCCAAGTCCACGTTCATAAGACTATAAGAAAAAAAAATTTTTTTTTTCTTTACAAAAAGATATAAAATAAAGTTATTCCAAAAAAACCATTTTAAAAAAATTTTTTTTTTTAAGATTTCTCAAAATCTAGCGAACCGAATTAATTAAAATTTTCACGAAATTTAATGGCAATGATACTCTTTGGGTCGCTACTAATCTCGATCCAATCAGTTAAGCCGTTCAAAAGTTATAAGAGGTTTACACACACACACACACACACACACACACACACACACACACACACACACACACACACACACACACACACACACACACACACACACACACCACATGTCTCAGATCACATGTAATTGTTGTCCGAGGCAAAGCCGATGTCAACAAACATATGATCTGAGGCTTTCTTATTTATTTCCCGTGGAGTGTATACTATTTTTTTGCTGGACGAAGGCAGGAAGCGGCAACTTTGTTTAGCGCAGCGGGCTGAAAGTTGACGCTTTCTGCCTGTCGAGCAAAAAAAATTTTTTGAACAATCTATCACTAGAACTATATTTCTGTACACTGTAAAAAATGTTTGTTATTAACTAACATATTTATTATTCTAGTTTTAAGAACAAATTTTGTTTATGTTCGTTATTAATTAACACCTAAGTTTATCAAGATCGTGTTGCCAGCATGCTAAATCCTTTATTTGTGTTTTTTAATTAGTTTTTTTTAATTATCCTAAATAATTTATAGTTAAATATATATACAATAATGTTTCTAGAGTTGAAATAATATAACAGCCTTTTTAATAAACAACTTGATGTAGACATTTTGTACTTGTCCCACCAGTCACAAATGTCTGTCCCACCAATTACAATAAAAAAAATTTTTGCTACGTAGGTAAACAGTCTAATTCTTCATAATATTGAATGTTTGTAGGATAAATTTTTTATTGAGAGGGAAGTATTTTTTTTAAACTTAGTGATCGAACTGAAATTGGACTTAAAGTATACCAGTTTTTTAAGTTTTTTAAGTTTTTTAAGTTTCATAAAGAATCTTCGAGTTTAAATTGATAGATAAAAAAATTTCGGAGTAATTCCGAAAAAAGACTTTTTTCGGTTTTCTTTCCTCAACGATAACTCACGAACGAATCGATCGATTTTGACCGCACTGGCGGCGATCGACGTGATTTTTTTATGTTAAGAGCTGATTAGTTTTCGAAATTGATCAGTAAAGCTGTTTATAAGGTATTCCAAAAAACCCCCATTTAAAAAAATTTTTTTTTGTAGTTTTTTTGCGATTTCTCAAAATCTATCGGTCCGAATCGTTCCAACGTATATTGAAAATCTAAGTTCAGTCAAGCCCTTTCGAATAGCACACACACACACACACACACACACACTCTCGGGAAAGAAGAGATACTGCTACCGGGCACGTCTCCCCGAGCGGATGGGAGAACGCTCGCTGTCCTTGGATGACACTTAATCTCTTAGTTGATGAGGTACAGCGGGTAGGAGCCAAACAAAATACGCTCCCGTGGACAAAACTCCCCTTTAATGGGTTGGTCGCACTAACTGACCTAACAAGACGATCGTTCTCTGCTGTGACCCACTGGGAGTGACCGGAACCTGTATCGTAGTTTCCGACGATGCAGGCCACGGCTGATGTGAGCTTGCTCTACCGAGGTGTAAGTTGCAGCAGTGGATCAGGAGCCAGCCACTTCGGGCCTTGATCAGGAAGTACGCAGTGAGTGTTAGAGATCGGAATCTTCACCGCTCCGAGCGAGTCTAGTCCGTCCGTGTATTCCGGGACTGGCTAAGTGTCGGCTAGGCCTCAGGGAACTGGGGTAGGAGTACTATCTCCGAGGGTACACCCGTTCCTAGTTATGGCAACCCGCTCCACTCCGTACGATGCGCTGGTAAATTAAAAAGTATGAGTAATGCACAGGAAACAAACAAGAGTGAAAACGGGCCTCATGCCCAGCAAGACGCACTGCTACTTAGTGCAAAGATGAAGAGGACAGATGCGCTGGCACATCTGGAGAAGCTAGTCTGTGGACTGCAGGACTTTCTCCAAACCAAGCAAAATGTCCACAAGGAGATCAAGTCGAAGTCGACGAACATCTGCAGTGCCCTTAGAAGGTTCAAAAAACTGGACCAAGAATGGCAGGAAATCCAACAACAACACGGTAATATCGTGATGAAGACGAGTGTGACAGCGGTTCCACCAGCAAAAGCCGACACGTTTGTCGAGGAGATGGACACAGGTGGCGAGGGTGACGTCGAGTCAGTTGTCGGAGACGGAGAGGCAACTGGAACTGAAATCAGGCCTGGGAAAAGGAAAGAACGAAATTCCCCAGACTCAATGACCAGCCGTACTAAGAAGAAGAAGGACCTTAAACCAAGTCCCCCGAAAAACGCGGTAACACAGAACGGCGGAAAAAAGGAGGTGAATGAATGGCAAAAAGTCCAGTCAAGGAAGTCCAAGAGAGAGCAAGCAGTAGAAAAGCTCCAGAAGCAACCGCCGGAAGAGTCCAGGCCAGAGCCTAATCGGAAAGAACCGCGCAAACGGATTAGGCCGGACGCACTGATCATCCGCCCCGCAGAGACGGCAAAGTATGCTGAAATTCTGAAGCGAATAAAGCAGGACGTCCCTGACGAACAGGTCCGTACTACAGTGGATAAGATCCAAAGAACTAGGACCGGGAGCTTGCTGATTACGCTTTCGAGGAAGAGCGCTGACCGAGGCCAAGCCTTACAGAAGACCATCGCGGACATCATCCAAGAAGACGCGAAGGTAATCTGCAAAGGGCCACAGGAAGACGTCGAAATCCGAGATCTTGACGGTACCACAACCAAGGAGGATATTCAGGCTGCATTGCAAACGGAAATCGGAGAAACCTGCGAGATACCACTAGGGACAATTAAGATTCATAAGGCCTACAGAGGTACTCAGACAGCTGTTGTGACACTACCAGCAGCTGCAGCGTGCAAGATATTGGCAGGAAGCGGTAAAGTCCGGATCGGCTGGACCAACTGCCGAATCAGAGCTACGAGGAGACCAATCCAATGTTTCAAGTGCTGGCACTTTGGACATCTTGGATCCCAGTGCAAGAGCAATGTGGATCGGTCTAAGCTATGTATTAGGTGCGGACAAGAGGGACACAAGATTGCTGAATGCAAAAACCCAGCGAAATGTGTATTATGCGCGGATCAAAGTGCGGAGAACTCGGCTCATCATGCCGGCGCATCCAGGTGCCCAGTATTTAAAGAGGCACTCCAGAAGATAACAAACAAACAGACATGAAGATATTGCAGCTAAACCTAAACCATTGCGAAGCTGCACATGATCTGCTTATGCAAACAGCAAGAGAACTAGAGTTAGACTTAGTAATGATAGCAGAGCCATATAGATACCTGAATACCCAGCCTTGGGAATCTGACAGCACCACCAAGGCTGTCATCTGGTCTTGTGGTAAGCATCCCTTCCAGAGTGTAGTTAACAATAATAATGCCGGCTTTGTAGCAGCAACAGTTAACGGCATCCGTTTCTACAGCTTTTATGCACCACCTAGCCTATCCATTGTTGAATTCACTGAATTCTTGGACAAACTGACCGAGGACGCCAAGCAGCATTATCCGGTCGCGATTGCCGGTGACTTCAACTCCTGGGCAGTAGACTGGGGCAGCAAGCAGACAAATGCGCGAGGAAAAGCACTCCTAGAAGCTTTCTCTACACTAGATGTAGTCCAGCTCAACAGTGGTGATACGCCAACCTATACTAAAGGGGAAGCAAGCTCTATTGTAGATCTCACTTTCGTCAGCAGCAGCCTCATCAGTGGGAAATACGACTGGAAGGTGATGGATATCTACACAGCCAGCGACCACAAGGCAATTCTCTGGGAAATATTACATGACCGGAATACAAGAAGACCAATCAAGTCACTCTATACCATTGGATGGAAAGTGAAGTCTTTTGACACAAGCACATTGATAATAGCCCTGAATAGTGAACCGATTACTACTGGACCCGCAGAAGAAATGACCAAGGACCTGATGAAAAGAGTTGTCCAGGCCTGTGACGCAAGTATGGTCCGGAAATGCAGCATAAGCCAACGCCCGGCAGTACACTGGTGGAACGACCACATCAGCGTTCTTCGGAAAGAGTGTCTAAAGAAAAGGAGAATATCCCAGCGTGGCTATCGACGACCTAACTCTGCGGAGCTGGTCGCAGAGTACAAAAAAGCCCGTCGATTACTGAACAAACCCATCAAGGATAGTAAGAGGCAATGCTGGAAAGAGCTCATCAACGAGGTGGACAAAGACCTGTGGGGTAGGCCGTACAAGGTGGTCATGAATCACCTAAAAGTCAAACAAATGCCGGCACCCACATGCCCACAACTTCTGCAGAGAATCGTTACCGCGCTGTTTCCGCAGCAACGCGAGCTTCACTACCAGCTAGCTCAAGGAGAACTGGAGGACATTCCAACTGTCACGGAAGAAGAACTGACGGAGGCTTGCAACCGCGTAGGGAATAATAAAGCACCGGGATTAGACGGAATCCCTAACATTGCCTTAAAAACAGCTATAAAGGCAGCACCGGCATTATTCCTGGATGTTTACAACACCTGCCTCAAAGAAGGGATTTTTCCTCGAAAGTGGAAACAGCAACGGTTAGTGCTGCTTCCTAAAGGGAAAAAGCCACCGGATGAACCGTCATCTTACCGCCCACTTTGCATGCTAGATACAGCGGGTAAGATATTCGAACGCATAATTCACCAGAGAATTGAAGCAGTAGTCGACCCACTCCTGGCAGACAATCAGTATGGATTCCGGAAAGGACGATCAACCCTGGACGCAATCAAACTGGTTGTTGATACGGCCAAGGAAGCAATCGCAGGAACCAGATGGAAGGGTGGAACGAAGAAGTATTGCCTGGTGGCGACCCTAGACATCAGAAATGCCTTCAACTCCGCCAATTGGGAATGCATCATGCAGGCCCTCAAAGAGAAGAATGTACCAGAATACCTTCTTAAGATCGTAGCAAGCTACTTTGAAAACAGGGTCCTGAAGTATGACACGAAGAACGGTCCAAGGGAGTATGCTATTTCTGGAGGTGTACCACAAGGTTCAGTTCTAGGCCCGCTCCTGTGGAATATTATGTATGACGGCCTATTAAGACTAACTCTGCCAAGAAACGTCAAACTCGTAGCATATGCAGACGACGTAGCCGTAGTGATCGTTGCCAAACATCTTGACGAGATAAACCATGTGTTCGATCTCACTTTCGAGCGCGTTAACCGGTGGATGGACGCAGTGAACCTGCAACTGGCGCAACACAAAACTGAGGCAGTGCTTATTACCAGCAATGGTAGAGACAATTAAGCTGAAAGTCGCCGAACAAGAAATCACATCACAACCTTATATTCGATATTTAGGAGTGATGCTTGATGCCCGACTCAACTTTAAGCAGCAGGTAGAACACGTCAGTGCCAAGGCGTCAGCAGTGGGAACAAGTCTAGCACGACTGATGCCGAACATCGGAGGGCCAAAGCAGAGCAGAAGGGTACTGTTATCATCTGTAGTCACATCGGTGCTTACATATGGTATATCTATTTGGACCAACGCTCTCGAGATGCAAGAATCATGGAGGAAGGCTGGACCAGTATACCGACGGTGTGCCTTAAGAGTCGCCAGCGCCTTCCGCACAATATCCGAGGAAGCAGTGTGCGTTATTTCCGGAACTCTGCCTCTCAGAGTCCTCGCTGAGGAAAGACGGAACCTTTATCATCGTAAAAGGTCAACTACACTAAGCGCTGAAGAGCTCAGAACTGAAGAACGGCAAAACAGCTTCGACCGATGGCAGCTCCAGTGGGACGCTGCAGAAAAAGGAAGATGGACGTATCGTCTTATACCGAGGATCGACGACTGGCTGAACCGGAGTCATGGAGAGGTTAACTACTACCTTACGCAGATGTTGTCAGGACACGGCTGCTTCCGAGCCTATCTTCACCGCTTTAAGCACGACGATTCTCCGGAGTGCCCATCCTGCCCAGGTGTCGCTGAAGACGTGGAGCACGTGATCTTTGCATGTCCTCGTTTTAACCAACAGCGCGATGAATTAGAGAAGATCGTAAATAAGAGAATTCAACCGGAGACAATAGTAGAAGACATGCTGTCATCAGAAGCTGTGTGGAACGACAACAGCACCTTTGCCACTATAGTGCTTACAGAGTTGCGGTCCATCGGGAGAAAAAGAGCAAAACACAGAAACTAGAAGGGGGATAAAAATACAAAACATCTTAGCCACCAGAAGGAAGAGCGGCAGCTAATTCCTCCCCCCGCGAAGAAATGCCTTACGGCGGTACCATGGGGGATCAGAGGATAGAAGAGAAAGGGGTTTAGGGTTTAGTGGGTAGGGGCGTTAGTGTCGAGTTAGTATGACGCTGCGTCGAGTCGCCACATATCCAGGCCAAACAGCTATGCCTAGAATCCGTAAAAAGGATTCCCCCCCCTACAAAAAAAAAAAAAAAAAAAAACACACACACACACACACACACACACACACACACACACACACACACACACACACCACATGTCTCAGATCACATGTAATTGTTGTCCGAGGCAAAGCCGATGTCAACAAACATATGATCTGAGGCTTTCTTATTTATTTCCCGTGGAGTGTATACTATTTTTTTGCTGGACGAAGGCAGGAAGCGGCAACTTTGTTTAGCGCAGCGGGCTGAAAGTTGACGCTTTCTGCCTGTCGAGCAAAAAAAATTTTTTGAACAATCTATCACTAGAACTATATTTCTGTACACTGTAAAAAATGTTTGTTATTAACTAACATATTTATTATTCTAGTTTTAAGAACAAATTTTGTTTATGTTCGTTATTAATTAACACCTAAGTTTATCAAGATCGTGTTGCCAGCATGCTAAATCCTTTATTTGTGTGTTTTAATTAGTTTTTTTTAATTATCCTAAATAATTTATAGTTAAATATATATACAATAATGTTTCTAGAGTTGAAATAATATAACAGCCTTTTTAATAAACAACTTGATGTAGACATTTTGTACTTGTCCCACCAGTCACAAATGTCTGTCCCACCAATTACAATAAAAAAAATTTTTGCTACGTAGGTAAACAGTCTAATTCTTCATAATATTGAATGTTTGTAGGATAAATTTTTTATTGAGAGGGAAGTATTTTTTTTAAACTTAGTGATCGAACTGAAATTGGACTTAAAGTATACCAAGGTAAGAGAGAAGAATTTTTCGATGTCCCACCACTCACACTCAGTCAAATGATAATTACGAGAAACTCAAAAAGTAATCGAGGTTTTTGACAAAGGGATGTTGTTAATTAGTTATTCTTCTATATTATGAGATGAATTTCACTATTGTATAAGTTTTAGTCACATAATTATAGCTTATAATTGATGGAATTTCAGAGTTATAAATAATAACACGGAATAGTGTAAAACAGTTAATTACACCGTGTTAAATTTATACAAGTGTTTACACCGACTTTTCACACTTACACGACGGTGTAAAAGTCTCTGGGTCCATCTTTTACACCGAAATTTTTTACAGTATACTATCTTTGTGTATTCATCAGGATTTCATCCGGAATTCATTTAGAATTCTTATTTGTGTCAAAATATGACTTCCACATGATATTCAGCGGATCACCTGCGGATCACCTGCGGATTACCGGCGGAATCCCGCAACTTTTTTACACGGGAATATTTTGACAATTGTCCATTAGTCTTTATATCCTAGCAATTAAGTTGAGCTGACGAATGACAATTCCGACAATTTCAACATTTTTATTTAAATCAAACATATTTTATTTTATATTTTGACAATTGTCCATTAGTCTTTATATCCTAGCAATTAAGTTGAGCTGACGAATGACAATTCCGACAATTTCAACATTTTTATTTAAATCAAACATATTTTATTTTATTGAATTTATTAAAATCAAACATTTATCAATTTATTCATTAATTTATCAAATCTCGCTAAGCAACGCTTAGCATACGTAATGTAATACAAAAAAATCATTAAATTATTAATTAAGACATAAGTTATTATCTTGTTAAAAATCACTTACAGATTTAGAAACATAAGTTAATATATGACATAGATTATTTAAAATACTTATTAAAATTATGACACTTATTATAACGTATGCTAATCTCTTAATCATATCGATTAATTATATTAATCAGTCGTCGTTTATAATTTATCTTATAAATAATAGAATTATTTTTACCGCTGCTATTATTAAGTATTATTAAATAATCAGGTCACTTGTTCCATTATCACAAGGTTACGAAACACAATCAGTTATAATATTGTAGGTTAAACCTGTTTCAATTGTTAAATAAAACGCAAAGAACTTATCTGTCGAATAATGTAAGATCCCTGATTGAAAAAAAGTATTGAGACAAAGAAAAAAGTATTGAAAAGTATTGGTTTTCTAGTCAATCCAATACTTTTCAATACTTTTTTCTTTGTCTCAATACTTTTTTTTTATTCAGGGATGCTTGTAGAAATTTTTAGCCATGCACATTAAATTATTTAAATTAAAAATCTCATATCAAGGCAAAAAAATATTAAAGAAAAATCATAAATTTGAAGATATTAAATGATATGACAGTCATATCAAAATAGAACGCTAAAAAAACAAGT
The DNA here is from genome assembly GCF_020080835.1 of Cotesia glomerata. Lineage (NCBI taxonomy): Eukaryota > Metazoa > Arthropoda > Insecta > Hymenoptera > Braconidae > Cotesia > Cotesia glomerata. Next base: position 442,600 of record NW_025401664.1, read on the forward strand.
AAAAAGGGTTTCCAAAATAATTCAAATCAAAATTAGGCGAGTCGCGAGACATTTAAGATTTATGCCTTTTTTTTTGGCAGCTTTCTCCTTCTCGGCAATGTCAAAAGTGAAGTCGACTTTCCTTTTGCTTGGTGGACGCCGTCCCATTGGACTTAATATTTCGGGAGCCAGTACTGCAACGTCACTGCAAATCTGAACATCGTCTATTGACGTCACCTTTAAACAGGGCGGTCCAGCTAATTGAATAGAAAGTAGAATAAATAGGAGAAACAAATTTCAAGCTATAAAGTCAAAATAAATCAATAAATAATCTCACTGGCATTGGTAGCAACTACTCCTGTCATTTTTAAGAAAGTCCCTTTTGGGATTTTTGTGGATGACGGGTTGAATTTCTCGATTTTAACCGGCAGCCGTGTCTCACCATCGACCAAAACACCCGCACCGTAAATTGATCCATATGACTTAATGGGGTCGAACTCCTGCTTCAAATACCCTTGTACACCTGGAATGTTTTAGAACAAAATTAATTAATATAAGACTAAGTTGAAGAAAAAAAAAACAAAAAAAAAATAAAAGCTTACAAATAGTTGATGAAAATTTAATTTTATAAAAATAATGTCACTTATAATTTTGTGTTAGGACCAATAAGAAAATCGTAATTTCAAGATTACGATTCTCGGTATCAGCTAAAATTTGATCATTGATTAAGAATCACAATTTTAGAATTTCGGTGAAAATATTGGACGTATAAAAAAATTTTTCAGATAAAAGTTATCCAAAATTTAATTTTATAAAAAAAGTGTCTCTTATAATTTTTTGTTTTGACCAATAGGAAAGCCGTACTTTCCAAATTAGAAGTGTCACAGTGAGCTAAAATTTGTATCAAAATATTTTCCAAATAAAAGTTGTCCAAAAGTTGATTTTATAAAAAAAGTGTCTTCTATGGATGTTTGCTATAAGCAACTGTAAGCAATAGGAAAGCCGTAATTTTACATTTTAGATACAAAATAAAAACTTACAAACAGTTGCATCCAAATCCTTGAAATAGATCATCGGTAAATCAAGTACCTGAACAGGTTCAACGAAGATCTCAAACTTTTCATCAAAAATTGTAACTGTTGATGCCGATGTAATGTACAATTCGAGAAGTGAGATTCGATGAGCAGGGTTGTTAAACGCTACATTTCCGGGGGTTACTTTTCCACGTTTAATCTCGATTATCTGAAACAATTTAAAATTTCAATAAATACATTAAACGTATGATTTTATATGAAAAAAAAATAAAACTATACTTACTGTTCTATCGTGGATAATGGGTGAATTCTTCTCTGCATCTCTACCCCAGAAAACTGCGCGTACACGTTTCGTACCTCCATTGTCGATTACAATTTTGTACAATGGGACGAGTTTTCCTGGATATTTGCTAGATGTTACCATTTTGGTCCCTTCAATGGCATTCACATAACCTTTAAGCTCGCTGAAAATAGAATTAAAATGAGGAAATTATTTTATTAAAATTTAAATTAAATATCTCGCAATAAATTATTGAATACGGTTCTTATATTATTATTATTATTATTATTATTAGCATTTTTATTATAAATGGAAGATATACAATCTTAGCGATTAATAACAAAAATTTCAAACACGTGCTCGCGAATTTCTTTCATGCAGTAATTTTTTATTTAATTAAAAAAATACTTACACACTCTCGTCTCCGACGACCCATTCATCAATTTCTTCATCATGGGTAAACGATGCAATAAGCGATTGAGCGGACATAACTCGATTTTTTTTTTTTAACAGCACAATGAATAAAAACTTGAATCGTCTCGAAGTACCGGGAGATGTTATTCCGTCGACGGTCCAAGGAGAAAGAAGGAATTGAGTATATAGTATAAGGGCTTATGTATCGTTCTGCGTTTCTATTCGTTAATAAAATTATCTGCGAAAAGTTACCAGATCTTGAATTGTATAGTTACTGCAGCCCCTAAATGCATAAGTACATATGTTCACTCAATACAATGCTCTCTCAAAAAAACAGGTCAAGTGGGATAACGTCCAGCGGGACGCTTATGTATATTCACGTTATTTCTTAATTTGCATAATATAATCTATATATATATAAGCCAATTTGACTTTTATGCTAGGTTTTTAAGTTTTAGTAGATTATATAGTAGATTAAATATATTTAGCAGATTATATTTATATTTATTTTATCATAAATAATAATTAATGCTAGGTGGAGCCAGTACTAACTTTACATAAGTATCGGGTGGTCACAAGTATTTTTAATTTATGCTAGATGGAGCCAACAACCTTACTTTTATATTATATAGTGTATATAGTATATTATATTTTATTATATAGTATATAGTATAATATAGTATATATAGTATATAGTATAATATAGTATATTATATAGTATATTTATATAGTATATGTTACTGTTTACATGTTATACTCTACATGATATATTATTGTGTCATTTATGTATATTATATTTACGTTCAACCAATCAGGTTACGAATAGTTTGCAACACATATTTGTTATACATTTCATGTAAATTTTATTATAGGATAGCCTAATTTAATTAAATTTGGTGATGCACCAGAATCCAACATCATGATGACATCACCGATTTTGGATGATTTACCTGCTATAGAGTATGGTAAATTATCCAAGTCTAAATCTAAATCTATTTTATTTATTCGGAATCTGTTTCGGCTGTCACTTCCTGGATCATATTCACAGGTTGTGACGGCCGATTGTTTCTTCCCGCATCCCTGGGAAAAGACGTTTGTGAGACTGTTTGTAGGTAATTAGCAGTTTGTTGTAATACCCGACAGTCTTCGGTGTTATGACTGTTATTTTTGTGATAGTCGCAGTATTTGTTAGTTCGAAATTGATTAGCTTGGGATTGATTTGGCGGTTGATTAGCGGAGATTCGGTTCATTAATTGACTCGGGATATACCGTCGATTAGGATTTTCCTCGCAATACCTAGCGGTGTGTCCCCGGCCCCCACATAATTGACATCGTACATTCGCGTAAGGGTTTTCCTGTGTCGCGACGTTAATTTGTGGACAATTTTTCGCGGTGTGTCCCTTCGTGAAACAAACTTGACACGTTATGTCCGGGCAATTCTTGGCAAAATGTCCGGGTTTCTCACATTTACGACATATATCTTGATCATTCGAATTATTAGGTTTAGTACTATTACCGTTTGGATTTTTGTTTTGACCCACGGGTTTATTTGGTGCGGATTTCCCGGGCGTCTCGACAGCGAAATTCACGGTTCTGTTACCCTTACCCGCGTCTTCCTTTTTCGGTTCTTTCTTCTTCTCCGAATTGGGATCGCGGCGTAGTTCCTTACAGGCATTCAATTTCTTTTCAATTTTGATTGCTTTCGCGAGGGCTTCCTCTACATTAGCGCATGCCGTCATGCGTTGGTCGATTTCATTATTTAGGTTTTGTACGAAACATTCAGCGATAGAATTTTCGATTTTCTCTTTAAAATCATCCACCGCGGCAACGGTTGCATCCGGTTTGTCAGCTTTATAGCATTCGGTTATTTCGCGCCCCTTTTTCCGCAATCGATTCGCGAAGTCAACTACCGATTCTCCATCTTTCGTAAATTTTTTTTATGCGGTGGTCAAAAGGGCGAACGTCTCCGGAATAGTAGAATTGAATGAGGCTTTTACTTTGCTACCGAGTTTAAGATTGTGTTTCGGTTTAATCGTTTTTAGAGGTAAGCCTGGCAGTAGATTATGACTTCCCTGAGTTCGTAACGCCCGTTTGTCGTCATCCAACATTTGTTCGCATGGTCCGATTTTTACTCGCGGTTTTTATAATACGGAAGTATGTTAGCTAACCTAAAGATTCTTAATCCCGATACCTAATCTAAATCAATAATTGGTACCCAGCCTGTTCCGTCTACCTTGAGAGATAGGGGATAAGGTTTTGGGCTTAAGATTTGAGTTTTTGGTATTATTATCTTTACCCCCTTTTTGTTGGGTCGTTTAGTACTTTTGCGGGGTAACTTTCCTTTCCTTAGTTTTTCCCCTCTTACTAGTAACCCTAAAGGATCTGAATCCGGAAATCGTACCCGTGGTAAATATAAACCAGTATCTATCTCCTCCTCAGAATTATTCAATATTACTATTTTTAGACGACGCTGGACCCTTCTAATGTTAGTTATTTGAGGTAGAGGTATATTTTCAACTACCTTTTCATTTTCTTTAGAATTTTGTAATTTTTCGCGGCTTCGTCGTGCCTGTATACGACGGCCTGCTCTATGTCCTCTCTTTTTTGGCATAAGATATTAGACAGTTAGGGCCAGTGCGCTTTAGTAAGCGCATCCGGCGAGAAATACAAACGAAAATAGAGCTAGTGCGCTATAGAAAGCGCGCCCAGCGATAGGTGTAGTAATAGTTCTCAAATAGAAAAATTAGAGCTAGTGCGCTTTAGGAAGTGCGTCCAGTTAGAAATACAATAGATAATTCTCAAATAGAAAAATTAGAGCTAGTGCGCTTTAGAAAGCGCGTCCAGTTAGAAATACAATAGATAATTTAGAAAAATTAGAGTTAGTGCGCTTTAGAAAGCGCGTCCAGTTAGAAATACAATAGATAGTTTTAGAAAAATTAGAGCTAGTGCGCTATCGAAAGCGCGTCCAGCTAAAAATACAATAGATAATTCGGAAAAATTAGAATAAGTGCGCTTTAGAAAGCGCGTCCGAATAAAATAGATAATTTAGAAAAGTTTGAGCTAGTGCGCTTTAGGAAGCGCGACCAGCTTAGAAATAATTAGATAAATTAGACAAATTAGGGCTAGTGCGCTTTAGGAAGCGCGACCAGCTTAGAAATAATTAGATAAATTAGACAAATTAGGGCTAGTGCGCTTTAGGAAGCGCGACCAGCTTAGAAATAATTAGATAAATTAGGGCAAGTGCGCTTTAGGAAGCGCGACCAGCTTATAAATGCAATAGATAGAATAGATAGTTAGTTTAATACCTTTTCCGATTTATTATTTCGTTTTCCAGACAAAATTATTTAAGTCCCTGTTCGAGCGCCAATTTGTTACGTCCAATTTTGGACTTAATTAATTAATTTATTTTTGGCCCAAGCCTTTCGGCCTATAGACCGGGATCTTAATTTTAATTTTGTCTGGAAAGGTTATGTTAATTAATACGATTAGAATTTTCGGTTATTTATTTATTTATTTATTCATTTCCTTATTATAGACCCAACAGCTTACGCCATTGACAGGGTCACTTACATATACAAAATAATCGGTGTCCTTATAAATATGATAAACTTAAAGCTCAAAATAATGACATTGTACGGTGCAACTTACATGGTTATATATAAAAAAAAGTGAGAAAAGTAGATGATTAATTAGTATAATGTTATAATGAAATAAAGAGTTACTGAAACCTGGTAAAGTCTAAATTTTAATATTATAGACTTGCTATTCCCTCATAGAAGTAAGAATAGACGCCAAAGCACCGATCGTAATGGGTTGATTGAATCCAAAGAGATCAAGTGCTCTATCAGTATTATTAGCTAATAAGTTGCATATCAATGCCAATCTGAGCACCGGCGCTGACCTTTCAAAAGACGATCGAGCAGTACGCGTGTAAAAAAGTTGATAGGATCTAGAGTTCCTGGGAGGAATATAGAAAGGTAGTTGTTCAAGAATTCTAGGGCAGTCAATATGTCCACGTATTAAATTTTTTACGAACATAAAGGCAACGCAAATTCTCCTCTCCTCCAGTGAAAGCAAACCTGAGTCTATACATAGCTCGTAATAGTTCACACCAGTCACTGGGTAAACACCGTGTTCTTTAAAACTTAAATACTTGAGAAATTTACGCTGTATTTTCTCAATATTTATGATATGCTTTTTATAGGTAGGAGACCAGATAACAGAAGCATATTCAAGTTTAGGGCGAACCAGTGACATATACAGTACTTTAATTGCATGCAGGTTTGTGAAATTTTTTGTGCTCCTAATCACAAACCCAAGAGTTCTGAGTGCTGCAGAGGTTATGCTCAAATAGTGTTCCAAAAAGGTTAACCGTGAGTCATAAATGACACCCAGATCCCTGCATATAGTGACACGCTCTAGAACGAAACCATTGATCTTGTAGTCAAAAACGATAGTCGACCGAGTACGACAAAAGGACATGATTTTGCACTTAACTTCATTAAGTGGAAGCTTATTCTCACTACACCAAAGTGCTAAAGCGTCAAGATTTCTCTGCAGAAAAAGACAATCGGCCACAGACTTAATTTGTAGATAATATTTACTATCATCAGCAAACATTTCAAAGAAACAGGAGATGATATCAGCTAGTGGGTTAATGAAAATAATGAATAAAAGCGGTCCAAGATTAGATCCTTGGGGAACTCCAGAGGATGCTATGTAGCTACGCGAGAGAAAGCCATTAAAAATGACTACATTCATACGATTCTTTAGGTACGAAATCAGCAACCTCAGCAAAAGTTCAGGTAAGCCTAGCCGCTTCAGACATTTAATGAGAAGGTTAATATCAACTTTGTCGAAGGTCTTAGAGAAGTCTGTTTCAATGACGTCTACCTGGCCACCTGCTGAGGCAACATGATAGAGGTACTGGGTAAAAGTCAATAAGTTAGTAACTGTAGATCTTCGCCTCATAAAACCATGCTGCACATCAGAGATGACCGAGCTGACAATCGGTAAAAGCTCTTCCATTATTAGCAACTCAAAAAGTTTGGCAAAAGTAGAAATAATAGAAATTGGCCTGTAGTTGTTGACTAACGTTTCGTCACCAGATTTGAATATAGGACATACCTTCGCTACCTTCCAGGCTGTGGGGAATATACCGTCTCTTAAACAGGAGTTGAAAATAATTATCAGAGGTTTAACAAAGCATCGAGCACAGGATTTCACCACCGAGCACGGAATACCATCCATACCAGCAGACATTTTGTCCGGAAGTTTTCTAATACACCTCAATACATCATTATCAGAGTAGGATTTGTGGCCGCCTAACAAGTTAAAATAAGTCTCACTGTGCTTGTACAGATCATCATGACCTAATCGCTCAGTTAGTGGCGAGAATACACTGCTGAAGTAGTCAGCGAATGATGAAGCAACTATCTCCGGATTCGAGACCATTTGACTATTGATAAAAAAGTTTGCTGGGAACTCTTTTTGTTTTTTCTTGTATTTAATGAAATTCCAGAAACATTTAGGGTTACTTACTAGGTTTGCTTCAGCATTGCGCTGAAACTCAGTGTATGAAGCTTTTATTCTGCTTTTTAGCGATGATCTTAAGCCATGGTATTGCCGACGAAGGTAATCACAGGATTTTTTACGATACTTAGTTCTTATTTTTTCTTTTAACTTGCAGTCATTGATTATATCCCTTGTAAACCAAGGAGGCTATTTAGTGGACCGAAATGTTCTGGGCTTGCATATCGGTAGAGCCTTGCCGAGGGCCTCATTAAGGAGTTTATAAAATAAATCACACATATCATCCACCGACTCTTGAGACCCCAAGGGAGACCAATCAATACGATCCAGTTCCCACATCAGCGAATGTTTATCAAATCTGTGAAAGTTAAATTTACTAACCGGTATTCTGGGGGGACATTTAGATCGATTTGTCAAATACTGCAGAGAAATAGTGAGTGCTGGGTGATAAAGGTCGATTTTCAAAATGAGATCGCTCTTGAGTTCTACAAAGCAGTCAACCGAGGCAAAAACAAGATCAAGCAGTCGACCACTACAGTTCAGAACAGAATTAAATTGGTGGAGATTATGAAAGGCCGAAAATGCGTGTAAGAGCTCAGATTTAGCATTGCGCAACTCAGAGATGGTTTGTTGGAGGAAAAAAGGAGAGTTGAAATCTCCCATGACAATCAGCGCTTCAGCGTCCATTGCAGGATGAGACGACAAGACATCAAGGAAGTCCGAATAGAATTGTGGGTTCAAGTCAGGTGGAATATACAACGACAGTAGAGTCGTGTAGGGATGACTCCCAAAAGAGATCCCTACAATATCAATCTGAGGGAATTCAACAGTAATATCATCAAAATTAATTGATTTTGTTTCAAGGTCAGAATCCGATGCAATAAGAACTCCACTACCAGACTTCCTGAAGTCAAGCCGTCTGTCACACCTGAAAACAGAAAACAAATCAACATCAAAGATTTCAGATGAAATAATATCAGAGTTAAGCCAGGTTTCAGTCAACACAAAAATATTATAATCAACAGATAGTGTATTAGTAAAAATAGTATTAAGTTTGGACTTAAGTCCACGAACATTTTGATAGTAAATAGTGAAATGTTTAATAGATGAATTAAGTAAGGTTAGTTTATCCCTGGAACATGTGTAGACTGAGCCGGTTTCTGAGGACGCTTGACGATGGTCGGCAAACCACTCTTCATCACTATCCGTAGGTCCGACTCTCCCTGATCCTTCCGACGTCGCAGCTCCTGTACTGCAGCTTTTTGCTCCTGGCGTTGAAGGGGAGTGCGGTCCTTGGCAACCGAGATACGAGAAAATGTCTGCGGAAGAGTTCTCAGCCTCATCGCTTCCAAGATTCGCTGCATGAAGATATCAGATTGATTAGGCAAGTTAAAGCAGATTTTTAGAGGTCTTGGAACTGATAATGCAGGCGAAAATTTACCAAGTCGATGTTGACTGGTTGTAGCGAAGTCCAGTTGAAGGGCAGTGCATAGTTCATCAGTGAGGTTACGATCTGACTGGTTCCTTTGATCTTGGTTAAGATCATTGGAGTCTTGAAGACCAAACACAACAATGTTATTACGCCTATTAAGACGGTCTTCAACTTCCTTGAGAATGGTAGATTCAGTTTCTGTATTGGTTCTAGTAATTTTATCAGCCAGTGAGTTAATAGAAGACGTGTTGGTGTCAATGTCAGCCCGATTTAATTCCAAACGACTTTTTATTGCGATATTATCTGCTTCAATACTTGACAGCCTGTCCCCAAGCTTAGTAGACAAGTCTTCAAGGTCAGTACGAAGCGCATCCACGCTAGCTTTTACCGGGTCAAAAACTTTAACAGAGTCTTCATGTATTTCATTTCTGAGCGTAACATTTTCGACTCGGAGTAGCTCTCTAATGTCCTCCAGGGAGAGAGCTTTTTTTTGGCCACAACACTTTTGATACACTCCGGCCTGCAGAACAGTTTGAGCTTTCGCACACCCCGGGTGGTAGGCAGACTGACACTTGACACAGTGTATTGGCTCCGCTTGAACTATATTGCTGCCACAACCCTTACATTTCTTAGGCGTTAATAAGGGACTGTTAAGTTTGGGCGGCATATTTTATAATTTACTTAAATTTACTTAAGTACACAGCGGAATAGGTAAGATATAAGATACAATACTTGTAGGTATTCAAACAACTCACAGAAAACCCAGAAGAATTATAAACTAAACACAAGTATAGGAATAGGTAAGATATAAGACTCAACACCTATAGGTATGTAAATATTGACACCGAAGTATACAATATTTATATATACTAAATACTATATGCCATACACAATAGTACACAAGGTGCTACATCGATCAGTACAACAGCTTGATGTTAACTCCAGTCGGTAAATGACTTGACAGCAATAGGACACAGGGGTTATTAATAGGTGCCAGAAAGACTGAAGGTGTCTCCCAGATCGCTCAGTGTGATCCTCAACTTACACAATATGATGTCAATTAATAATTTAGGTTATTATCATACACCACTTGATTTAAATTAAATTTGTCAAGTTCCAGTAATGATCTAGCTAGATTTATATAACAAACAATTCACTGAAAAATACAGAAGAAATATATACTAAACACAAGTATTAAACTTCAAAAGATACACTGCTGCTATGAATAATTAAGGAGCAAATAAAAATGTAATGTTACTTGGACACCATTTTTTTTTTTTTTTTTTTTTTTTTTTTTTTAAATAAGGATATATTCAACACGAATTGATGAAATTCAAAGTACATAAAGGCAAAATTAAATTGATCTAATTGAACAATAAACGGCTTACAACTAGTACAGTACCTTTTATTCACACTGATTACTTGTTAAACTTTTGAAAATATACAAACGGAATGACCACGTTTTTGTAAAATTTAAAAAGAACAATATAACCACGTTTAAACAAAACTTGAATTTAATATTAATTGAATCACTCGTTAAAAGCTTAAAAAAAAAAAATTTTATAGTAGTCAAACTCGAAAATATTAGTAGCAATTGAGTTATTCACTAGAGCTTCGAAAATTTCAATAGCAACTGAACCGTTCGCTAAGGACTTGAAAAATTTATTAGACGTCGATCCGTTTAGTGGACCCTCAAAGTTTTTAGTAGGCCGTTTTTGGAAAAACGTGTCTTTATATAGTTTAGTAGTCATACCCAAATTGTATATGTTCTGGGAGAACTTCCATCCAATGAGGATGCAGTTTTCCGGACTCTGGTCCCATTCCCTTCGGAAAAGCGAAAAGAACACGCCCTAATGCAGACCTATGTGTGTGCGCACCCACACACATACCGGCATGTACATATTATTTTATTTAATTTATTTAGGAATAATCTTAAAATTATAAATTAAATCTAAATATTTCGTAATAATAATAACGATATAAATTTTATCCTAACAACCTTAATAACAATCGGATTTACAACAAAATTGATTTTATCTTAATGATAAAGATTGCATAGTCTCATGTTTTTGATTAACTTATTTTCTTAATCAATGAGGAAATTTCATTATTTAAGAAAAGAAGAAGAGAAAAAATGAGAATTTATCGGATTATTTCCCTATAAATTGCAATAAGAATTTGTTTTAGATGATTTCCTCATTTTTATTTCACATGTAGATATCGTTTAATAACGATTGTGAATTTTTAGTCATCGGGAATTATTTTTTTTTTTTTTTGAATTAAAACTTTTTAGAGAAATTATTTTAAATATTTTTAGAATTTAAAATTTTATTGTAGACGTTATTTTGAATATTTTTAGAAATTAAGTTTTTATTGTAGAAATGATTTTAAATATTTTAGAAATTAAAATCTTTGTTATTAAAATTATTTTGGTTTTTTTTAGAAATTAAAATTTAACATCTTTGTTGTAAAAATTATTTAAATTATTTTTTTAGAGAATAAAATTTCCTTTAGATACCTTTTTTAGAAGTTAAAAATAGAATTTTATTTTAGCTATTTTTAGAAATTAATTTTTTTAAAAGATAGAATTTTATTTTAAGTGAATTTTTTTCATAGTAGAGATTAATTTAAGTAGGTTTAATCCATAAAATTTTATGATAAAGATTTAATTTTAACATTTTTTAGAAGGTAATAAAAAAAATTGTGTGTCACATAAAAGATTTTGTTCAACAATTTTTCTTTTCTTGCTTATTTAGTAATTTTTTAGTGAGATAAAAATAAAATTATTTATTTTAAATAGAGAAAAAAAATGGTCTTAGTTTTATTATATTTTTTAATGCTAGCTTAAATGCACATCTGGATAAGATATTTTCCCAATTTTATTACTTCGAGGAAATACCCTGTCCCTTTAGTCTGAGACTTTTATGACCCCGTATTAGATAAGGCTCTGGGTTTCGTCTTCTGGGGCCTTTATTTTTAAGTTTTATTAGGGGCTTTTTAAAAAAAATTTTAAGAGGGTCTTAGACGAAGGTAATTAAAAGTGCATTAACTGTTTGCTTTAGATTTATCTTTTAGAATTAAGTTTAGAGAATAAAGATTAAATTTTATGGTCCCCGGAAGTTTTAAATTAGAAAATAATTATTTTCGGAGAATTAAAAAAATAAATACAATTTTTGGATGTAACAGTTAATTATATATAATTGTATATACCTAATAATTATATATACTGATAATTATATATGATTATATATGACTTCATATACAATTCTATATATGATCATGTATGATTATATATAACTA